>NC_135499.1:175297589-175459824 GCF_052857255.1 Amblyomma americanum
GCTGTCTTTCCACGACTCGAAGCAGAGGCAAGTGCAGAAGCGTGATCGGGGCCAAAAGTTGGCGGTCTTCCCACTCGCACAGGGCGTCCATCTCGGCCGGTGCGTGCAGTAGTCTAGCTGCTCCGAGGAGCGCCCGCTGCGGGTCTTCCCGCGGGGGGCGGCGGTGCTCAGGAAACTGGTTTTTCCTGCAGTGTTGTCGCCGCCGCTGGGCTGTCTGGCTTCAGCGCCGCCCGCCGCGAGGCACCAGCGGCAGACTCCCGCCGCCGGTCCTTTTGTCTCGCTGGCCGACTGCACCGGTCGGCGGCGCCGTGCCGTTGACGCCGCGAACACTTTCGCTCTCGCCGCCGGCCCCTAGGCGCGACGCGCGAGGTGCGTAGCGCGGCCGGTGTTGATGCTGCTTTGCTGTTGGGCGGAGGAGGAGGGGGCGGACCCGTTTCTCCTCACTTTCGCCGTTCGATGCATGGTTCGCGTGCAGGCGACCACTTTACTCCCCCTCCCATCCCCTCCCTCCACCCTTGGTCCCCAAGAGTGACGCCACAAAATGGCCAACATACGTGGAGACCAGTATCCCCCCCCCCCCCCCCCAAGAACAACTCATAGTACCAACCACCACCACCAAATCGGAAGGTGGTGCTTTGTGGCAGACGCCACGGCGGCTGGAGGAGGCGCGCAGTGGGGCTTTGAAAGAAACCCTTCCCCGGTTACCTCCAGTGTGAGCGGGACTGTGAGAGTAGCCTGGCAACTTTTAAAAACCACCGCTGTGTTAACCTTACCTGTGTGTTCAGTGTCCGAGGTTCTGTTCGCATTTTCAGTCCGTCTATATCGCTTCTCTCTTGGAGAGATTCAGTGTCCGCCCAAACTATCCCAAACAGACAGTTGTCGCGTTCTTTCGTTGGTATGTGCGCTAACCTAGCATAGCCTATTTGTGGCCGGCCATCTACCGGCTGCTCAGCAATGGTCAGCCTGCAGTTTCTTTGTAGTGAAAAATACCGCACTGAAATAACTTCTCTTAAACTTTGTGGGGTTTGAATAAAAGCGGATTAATCACACGGGGACAAGACTAAAGGAAGATAACGAAAGCAAGGAGGAATTTTCTGGGGGCAAGTGTACACACGTCTTCTTCCGACGATTCTTCATTTTGTGCTGCCTGCGTGAACTGTCCTTTTTACGCCGCTCGATGTCCGCCGGAAGTCTTATCGCGCCCGACCTCCGCACGTACTCAAAGGTGGGGAGGCGCGGCATCGGCGCCAGCGGGTAGTAGGCAAAGGTGTCCGCTCGGAGGCCCGAGCTTTGTAGATCAGGCCGCTCGGTGTCGATGGCCGCAGTTTCTAGCTGACACACCGTTTCTTCGCCGTCCCGGCTTTCCTTTTCGACGTTTGCGCCCCGTTTCTTTACATCTGGTTTCCTTACACAGGCAAGTGCTGTTCTCGCGCGCGCAGTGTCACGCAATTCCTTGGCCTGCGAGTGGCACGTAGTCAGTTCCTTGGTGGCTCACCTATTCTGTCTTCAAGTTCGATACGATATAGTCGGAACTCGTGATAACGAAACTGTTTATAACGAAATAATGGGTATAACGAAGGAATGATGATTCCCCTTTGAAGCTTGGTCAACGTGGGCTATAACGAAGTAATCGCCGGGGCACTCCAACTTCGTTATAACGAGGTTCGACTGTATTGTATTTGGTATTCGAGGGCAGAAGGGCCCCCATAACCAGCCTGCCAGCGAACTCTTTTGAGGGTGAGGGGGAAGGCGAGTCTGGAAGAGCGGCACCTTTTAGTTTACCATAGGCCCCTGACGTCGCGTGAATACCCGTTATTACAGTCTGTCGACACCTCTCTGGAACTGAGCAGCGGAGGGTAGGAGTGCTAGCGTGATACGATGGCTTTCAGACCCGAGTAGTTTGCGCTCGTGAGCGCGCGCATGACAACAGCGCGCACCCGTGGAAGGCGTCGTCACGTCGCTCTCGTGTAGTACAGCTTTTGCCGCATTAGCCACAGGAAGCGAGACGCCCGTACGAGAGGCGCGCGCACCACCGCCAATCGCACTTGCGTCACCGCGCATCGTTCGTGCACGCACGGACCTCCCCTTCGTGGCATTACGCCACGCGTGTGACGCGCCGGCCTCCGCCATCGCGCAACGAGAGCCGGAGCGTGTGTCACTTTTTCTGGGAAACGGCCCGAACGGAGGAGCCATCGCCGCAACGGCTCCGAAAGGGGATTGCTCTCCGAAGACCCGTAGTCGTCGCAGTGCGCGCACGGCGTCGTGCCTTCGCTCGTTCCCATCTTGCGCTTGTGCAGTGCAGGAGCTCACCGAGAGCTCGACTGCCTCGCCCCGTTGTTCTGCATGTTCCTCCGGTAATAGTGTAGTGGCGCAGATGGGGACACTTTTTATTTTTGAAGACATCCTTGTACCGAACACCCCGCCGTATATGCTCTGCACGGTACCCGAGTCGCAGCGGAAAGGGGGACCGCACGACGCGCGCTCTAGGAGAGAGAGTGTGCTGTTGGAGCTACATAGATGCAGGTCATGGACTGCCGGCGGAAGGAGCCTGAGCTATAACGGAGCGAGTGATTATGCAGATGATTCCGGTATCCTCGCTGGCCATGGGAGCGCCTGCCTCTTTGCGCTTTGTCTACTGCATCGACGACTGTTCCCCTGTCCCTTTGTCGAGGTTCGCGGGGGGGGGGGGGGGGGGGGGGGGGGGTGGGGGGGGGGGAATACTTAGTCTGTGTAGAAAAAGTTATGTTAGACACTCTTGCAGGTCAGAATAAGATGCATTTATTCCCTCTGCAATCGCCATTTCAGACAGGTATGTCGTTTTAGGAGCGTGGAAGCTCAGTTGAGTGTTAAACTTAAGTACTCGTTTTTTTGTTTTATTGTTATTTTCGTAGAACGAGCCTTTTTGCCCTTAGCTCCGCCTGACCTGTTATGCGACCCGCAGCCTCTTTCTGACGTGAAATCATATACACGCGCGATCAGGTGCGAGAGCGATTCCTCCCGACCGTCTCTCCGGGCGCCGCACGTTGTCCACGTGTACCCACCAGCGCCACGCAACTGAGTCGACGCACGTGGAAGGCGATGGAGCCTCTCTTCGCGCAAATCTGCCTACACGCCCACCCGCGGCGCCGCGCATGGGCCTGTGTATGCAAATGCAGGAGCCGGCGGCGGAGCGCAGTCGCGTGCGCTTTAAAGCTGCGCCGGGGCAGGAGGAGGCCCGAAGAGAGCCCTCGCGTGCCGTCGGTGGCACGTGCCGGGGCTGCTTGCGTCAGCAGCGCAAAAGAATCCGGGTTGATGCGGCGCTTTGTAGACGGCGACGACCCGGCATCGTCGTCGTCCCGACCGCTGGGTCTCCGTCGCGGTGCTGTCTGCCGCGCAGGGCTTTCTTGCTCGGCGCTTCGCGGCTCACGACGCCGCGTGAGTACGTGCACGGGTGCTCCGAAGGACCGTGGCTGTGCCATTGCACTCGGCTCCTCGTGGCGTGATTGCGCCTGGACACGGCTTGAAACAGCCCACCGGTAATGGAGGAAAGAAGCAGCTCGTGAAAGGTTTCAAGTTGGCTCGTAAAGAAATAAAAGAAAAGAAAGCAGCCACGCGACAGCACTTGGTAGCTTATGCTGCCCAGAGCTTATCGTTACTGCGGTAACGTGCACCCCAATTGGCGTCCACGGAGATAAAGAAAGGAAATGGCTTCTAGAGAGCTTGGATTGCGAGCTCGCCCGCATGACGTCGCGCTCATTCTCTATTGTATTTTTTCTCCTCTCCGAGGAGCTCTGCCACTGGAGGCGGCGGCGCTGCAGTCGTTGTGACGCTGTATGAAGGATCACGTGACACCTCTGCGTCGAGAAAGCGAACTACTGTGATCGGTCCGCGTGAGAACACGTGGTTTGAGACTTTTTGCTTCTTGTTTTTGGGAGTACCTCAGATAAAGCGCGTGCTCCGGCTCTCTTGTACTTACTTAGTGGCGCTTGCTTACGAAGTGCTCGAGCCCAGCACCGAGACCTCGAAGGTCTTGTTACTGAGATAGTTGTTCGGCGCACTTTTTAACTAAGTTTTGCTGCCACAGACAACTACAGGGAAAAAAAAAGCGCCGACAATGAACGCAAGAAACGATATGTAACATTGATGTCCCTCTTTGCGAGTCTCTATTTGTCTCAGGTCACGATACTTAGGATAAATACGTGCGCAAAAGCTCACTGGCTTACTGCGGCGGTACTCTGAGAATTCTTCTTGCGAAGTTCATTAAGAGCCGTGCGTACACACGCTGCCGCATGCGGTGGTGAACAAGGACTTACGTACTCGAACTAAGCACGATGCCGTCGGCGTTTTCAGCCATCAACGCTCGTTTCGCGCGAACATACGCATCCCGCGGGAGAGCGACCGCAGACAGACGTTCGCAGGCGCCGTCCTCTGACATGCAATTGGTGGCTGCCAGTCCTTGATTGGCCCGGAGGTGAAGGCGACTGTCGGCGTCTGTGCTGGCAAGCCGACAAAACACGCGATGTTTAATTACTCTGCTGGCACCTGAGCACCCCCCCCCCCCCCACACACACACACACACACGCACACTCATTGCTTTCTCTGGCGAAAGCGGGTGAACGGCGCGCTGCTGTCCTGCCCGAGGATGCAGACGCCGCGTCCTGTTACGGCGCGAGACGAAAGTGGCGTCACGCCTCCTCCATCATTATGTGGACGCGCTGCTTGAGGTCCCGGCCATCCGTCTCCTTTATGTTGACGGTCCTTGGCGCCTGTGACACGCTGCCGTAGTTCTCTGTCCGGCGATGTCTGGCGGACGCAATAGGCGGGCTTTCGTATTTGGTCGCCTTAATTGTGCGCACTGTCCAGGCGATGTGTCCCTGTACGGAGGCGCCGTTTCGACACCGTCGGCTCGTTACTTCGCGTAGCGTGTGTATAATGAGCTTGACCGGCCTCGTATGGTGCGGGTCCCTTTCAACTGTTACGTGCGGTGCAGTTGGCTCACAAGCTTGCCGAGGAAGGGCCGCGAGGCTGGTAACGATGCATGCACAGCACCGTGTAGACTGTAAGGTCGGATACAACTCAAGAACGAAGCGGCAGGTGCCCCTCAAAGGATGCCCTCCAGCCAATGACGTTTACCGATTTTCATGACGCCGTGGTTAACCCGATTAAGCCGTGGCTATTCCCGTTTTATTTGCCACCCCTTGTGATTTCAAGCTAGTAGGCCCAAAGGGATCAACCAAGGGGAAAAGGGGAAGAATCCGTCGACGCCATTGGCTGGAAGGGATATTTGAGGGTACCTGCGGCTTCATTCTAGAGTTATATCCGACTATAGTCGACCTGAGTACGTCCTGTGCTAGTCAGACTGTAGCGTGTCTCCTAGGCTCATTTCTCGCGTTTGTCTTTTTCTAAATGCTATAAGTGAGTTTCCAGTCAGTGCCATCCAGTTATACGCAACTATCGACGTTAACTGTCTCTTAATGGTAACAAAGAAAGGTAATTATCGCTTACGCTTTATTTATTTTAGACTTTACTTTTAACTCGTTCCAGTGTGTAACGGCGTGATCCTATTGGACACAGTGATCTTTTAATGTCCTCGCTCACTTACCCGGTTCTTGGTCAGAGCTTCAACAAGGGGTGTAGAAAAGTGTACGCGCATTTACAAGGTGTGTCAGCTATTCATATCTTGAATGTACCATAGTGTTTTCATTTGTTCGCGGATCGCCAGCATTTTCTTGTACTCTCCTAGCAAACAAGTACTAAATCTCGCCTTCCAAGGAAAATAAGAAGGCATGTCGAATTGCATTCAGCGCTTAAGTGCTGGGAGATTTTAGTTCCAGCCTTTGTAATAAAGAAAAAAAAAATAATTGTAAGCAGAGTTTTGCGTGCTGTAGGTAGATTCACACGACGGATGAGGTCGCGGACGAATCCGTCGCGTCAAGTCAGGGGGCCTTCTGTATAATAGTGATAATAATTGGTTTTTGGGGAAAGGAAATGCGCAGTATCTGTCTCATATATCCTTGAACACCTGAACCGCGCCGTAAGGGAAGGTATAAAGGAGGGAGTGAAGGAACAAGGGAAGAAAAGAGGTGCTGTAGTGGAGGGCTCCGGAATAATTTCGACCACTGGAGATCTTTAACGTGCACTGACATCGCGCAGCACACGGGGCCCTTAGCGTTTTTCCTCCATATAAACGCAGCCGCCGCGGTCGGGTTCGAACCCGGGAACTCCGGAGCTACTAGTAGACGAGCGCCCTAACTAACCACTGAGCCACCGTGGCGGTGGGCCTTCTGTGTGCTGAAAAGATTCACACGGCGGATGAAAACAGCAGATCCCAAAGCGAAAAAGCGCCCTCCTTTTCCTGTCCCGCAGACGCGAGTTGCTCGGCCCGAGTCCGTGGCGTCAAACCAAGTGAATGCATGCGTGCACCAGCTTTCTCTATGTACCAGTTTTCTCTGAGTGACCACTTTCTCTAAGTGACCACTTTCTCTCAGTACCAAGTTTCTCAATACTAAGTTCCTCTAAGTACGAAGTTTCTCTATGTACCAACTTGCTCTAAGTACACCTTTCTCTAAGTACCGAGTTTCTCTCAGTCACCAAGTTTCCCTAAGTGAACAAGTTTAACTAAGAGACTTGGTTCGTCCGTGGTCACCGCGGTTCCGAACCGCGGTGACCGCAGATCTCGAGGACGGTCCTCGAGATCTGCGTTTCGGTCCGTCTTGTGTGAATTATCCACCTTACGGGTTTTCCGCTTGAATGTACAGTCACGGACAAAAGTCTCTGGATCGCCTTCATCCTAAACGAAGCTGGTAGCTCTTTTATTAGTCATCGACTGGAGACCACACTCGTGGAGGCGAGAGAAAAGGATTCTTTCAGCTTCACACTGTGGTCTTGATCCGGCGGCTGATAACTGAGCTATCGTCTTCGTTTACGGGCGCATGCGGTCTAGAGACTTCTGTTCCCGACTGTGCGCACTGAGTCGACTCTGGCGCCTGTCGTACAGTGAGTGGCTCGTTATTTCTGTGTACAAAAACCTGTAAAAAGCAGTAAGGAGTTGTAAAAGGAGCCCGACTGTACACAGGTTATACAGCTGCCGCCGCAACTGCGTCAACAACAGTAGTTCAGAGGTCACGACGCCGATTGACCGCGCCGCCGCTGCCGCTGTAATTTCGCGGGAACGACCACTCCGCGTATCCTAGCTGCCAGGCATGAACACCCACTGCAAGCATCCAACCCTTCTACGCAATTCCTGTTTCCTCCCCGCGTCTGCGGGCACAGCGGAAACGATTGCCGCTGGCGCACCAGCGCGGACAGCCCCCAATTGCCTGGATGCTGCCTCGTTTGTGTCGATTAACCTTCTTGGATGTCGTTGCGACACCCGGTGTCCTCTGTGCGTGCGTGCTGGAGGAGGGGCCGCGCGGACTCCTTCTCCGACACCGACGAATGTCGACGGTGGGTCAGCGGACGGCGCGTTCTTTCGAACTCCTGCTTGATGTCGATGACGAAGACCGCTCCGCCGGAGCCGAGGGGAAAACCGTGCATTGATTGGGCGGATCGACCCGAAGGCGGCGCGGCGTCCGAGCGGGAAAATGAAGCCCTTTTCGCGTCTGCTTTATACACCGTGCACCCGCTGTTTACGTCATTATGCTTCCGTCAACAAGGGCGAAGGAATGCAGGTCTGCATATACGGTTGCTTGCTTTCTTTTGCGTGTGTTCGTCTCCACCTCCTGCACATACTTGTCGCTTCTTCTGCCTCACTCTGTGCATGACGTGGACGCGATGCCGCTGTGCGACAGATTGCAAGCGTGCGCGTCCCGCGTAATGATACCAGAACCTGAAACCGCGTGTCTCGCCTCGAACAGAGCGCGCTGTGAGGCTCGGCCGAACGAAGGCGCGTTTGCTGGGAACAAGTTCGCATTCCTGACTGTACAAAGACCGTAGAATGATCTTGTCTGCCGCCACCTCAGCCGTGCGCATAGACGACAGTCGTATAGCCCGCTCGACAACGATGCGAAACACGAGTACAGCCTTGATAGAGCGATGTCTGTAGATGCGGAGCTGCCCTGTGGTTAAGTGGGAAGGGTAACAGGGTCGTTAATTCCACTAATGTACTGTTATTAGACACTGTTTTGTAATAACCATGACCATCGGCCCACCTACGGACACTGCAGTACGAAGGCCGCCTCCCCCTGTACCCGCAAACTTCTAATGCGCACCTTATTCTTTGGCGCCGCGTGGTAAAATAAGTAACGAAATAAATAAAAACTGACTGCTGACGAATTCAACTATACCAGGCATGGAGCAAGCTGCAAAATGAAAGCTTCGTGGCTCTCTCTCTTTGTTCTTCGTGATGCGTCAGCTGTCTTAGCATGCAGGGCTTATTCTGTCTATTGACTTATTTACTCAAAGGCCCGCATTCAGGCCGATTTTAGCCGCATTGCCGCGAGAGCTAGAGGTTTTTGTTAGCTACTGGTGGTGT
Organism: Amblyomma americanum; assembly: GCF_052857255.1. Taxonomy (NCBI): domain Eukaryota; kingdom Metazoa; phylum Arthropoda; class Arachnida; order Ixodida; family Ixodidae; genus Amblyomma; species Amblyomma americanum. The sequence goes on from NC_135499.1 coordinate 175,306,042, forward strand.
TAGCCTTGCAGCTTGTCACCTATTTGTTGCTCCACTGTAGCGACACTTGGATTAAAATCGAGCAATTTGCGGCACAGATCGGTGACCTGACAGATCTACGTCGGCATGCGCACAGTCTTCACAGTTATTCATGAACTGCTGCTGTCGCCATCTGGAGTCCATGGGTCATATAGTCTGGAAGAAATTTTTGAAGAAGACGGAAGCCTCCTTTTTCCGATTCTCCTTTAGTTGCGTGCTAGATTCGGTCTGTCCAAGGGAGGTCGGAATTTAGATGAAGATTTTTTTGGCGACAAAGTTCCTCGGACCGGCACCTGCGAGATTTTCCCGCCAGGCGTTGCTGTGTACAGGATGTGACAGTGCCTGCCGCTATACTCGGCGGTAAGGCTGCACATTCCGCGTAACGATTAACCGCCACTGGAAGCGCAACTTCAGGATCGCGACGAGCATCAACACGTGCTGGAAATGCAACCCCATGCCTATAGTGGCTCAGTTGGCGGTTTCTTTTAATTTTTTATCGTACACGGGCAGGATCTAATGACTCGCGCCGCCGGACATGCGCGGCGGCTGCACAACTGCACCGGCAGTGACACGGACAGCGATGGTCTTCCGCGGTCGCATTGCTCGTGCGAATGTCCTGCATAGCTGTGTGGCCTATTTCCGTCCCCGTCGCTTCTGCACCGCTCATTTTCTTCTTACACTTTCGCCGTGCCCTGGAAAGGGTTTGCGTATGCCTCAGCGGAGCGTTCTCTCTTTACGCCTGGTGGCCAACTGGGCTGGCCAAGGCGGAGAAGCAGCCGGAAGTAGCTGCGTTGGTGCTTCTAGCGGTTCTATATAGTTACGCTGTAATGGTGCCGTGCATAGTTACGCTACTGGAAATATGCATCCCACGCAAGGCTCCTTATACGTTGTCAGTCGTATAATGTCAAAATCGTTATATGCGACAATGCTTTACTGCTCTCCCTTCAAAGCTCCCGCCAAATTTTAGCCAGTGGGCGTTTTAGACATAATGCTTATGTCCATTTACAGATGCATTTTATTTCATGTTTCTTCAAAGTATGGGAGGGAAGAGAGAAAAAGTTGCTGAATAGCAGCTTGACTAGTTACCGCGTCCACATACATGATACATATCAGATAAACGTATGGAGGAAAAAAGAAATTCTCACCCATATATATCACCTTGTGTTTGACGCGTTATGACCCGAGTTTGCTTCTACTACTACTACTGCTATCCCTTCCGCTACGGCGTGGTTCAGGCGTCCGCCTGGAGTAAAGCTTACCGCACGTTACCTTTGTTTCATAACTACATGACCTAACCGATCCTAGATGCAACTGATATGATCGGTTCGGTTCAACTCCGCGAGTCGCGCGACCAGTCTGTGAACCAAAACATGCGAATGCTGTTGACAAGGGGGAGGGGGCTTGGCTGTGCTTGCTGGGGTTTGTGCACTATCTTCACAACGCCATGTTTGTGAACGCAAATGTGCCGGCCATTATGTGTACGCCAGACACCGCACAGACTGTTCTTGTGGCGACCTGGTCGCTACAGAGATATTAGAGCTTCAGGTAAACCTTAACTGCGCGGTGTGGTTGACGGAAGATTGTTAACTCTCCTGAAGAAACAACCGTAGAGCGCATCAAACGACAAAATATACAGCAACAGAGCCGCACAGCACCGGCGCTAACTTTGACATAGTTTTCTCCTTGTTCACACCCTTCGTTCGTCGGCAGTAAATGCTGTCCAGTGCAGGAGGGCTCGTGTACGTATAAAAACTTCCTCGCGGGAGCCGCTCGCCGTCCGCGGTTAGTTGTGCTTTCTGCGCGCAGAAATGCGTAAATATATGCAGGTAAATAAGAGCGCGAAAAGTAAAAATGAGCTCCGACCTCTGACAATCCCCCCAAGTACAGAAGGCAGTCCTGCTAAAGAAAGAAACAAACAAACGAACGAACGTGCGGATAACGAAAGCTTCTAACAACACCCCGATAGGGTCGACGTGTTTTCGAGTGTTTGGCCTCCTCCTCCTCCCCGTCCCCATCCCTTCGAGTGCCCACCGCGCAACGCACGCGTACCTCGGTAAACACGCGACTAACTCCTTGGAAGAGTTTCCGGTGCCCTCCCTGACCGATCCCCTCGGGATGACGTGCGCCCGAGCTGGCACACTCTGGCGGCCGCACCGCTGCTCTCTATCCATGGCCTGCGGTTTCTGCTCGGTCCGTCAGTGGGAATCTCGAGTGACGCTCGCGCCGACGTCCGCAGAGTCGCGCAGATTGCGCCGCGCGGGACCCCGAGGCGCAAAGGCGTGTCCCTCACACCACCCTCCTCCTCCTCCTTCCTGTCGGTTGTCTACGTGTGTCCGCGACCCAGAAAAAGAGAGCCGCCGAGTGCGTTGCTGTGGGAGCGGAGCAGTGGCCGGCCGTTGTCGACGCGCCTTGCCGATAACAAGAGCGAGCGGCATACCCTTGTTACGACTGTCACCGCTGTGGGAAGCCTTGCCGCTTGAAGAAGAGGAAACGCGCAGCTCGCCCCTTGTCCGCGGACGACGCGAGGCTTTTATTGCGCGGCTCCCGCTGCGGTCTCACTCAGCGGCGCTTGGCCCCCGCACGCTCCGAGCACGCATACATCTCCTCGTGTGAAGTGTGCATTCGGCGCCAGTCAAACGCGGTGGCCCGGAAATTCCCGCGTGGTCGGAGTAGTCGCCGCGCCTCTCCGCCCCTCTTTTCCCATCGTGCTGTTGTGGTCGTGGAACTACTGGAGCTGAGGGAAGAGGGCAGTCTTCTACCGGCAGCGGAAGCGCGTACCGGGTAGTCTTTTCTCGAAATGTTCTCCGTCGGCGCTGTAGTCACCATCGCTGTCTTGTGGCAACTTATGGCAACTGCTGTACTCGAAGAAGACACGACGGTGCGCGGCAACGCTTTCTTTCTTCCTTTTTTTATTTTTTTTGCTGCGTTAGGTCGCGAGCGCTACCACTGATGCGAACGGTGCTATCTATGGCTATAGTCGGATTCGAGCCAAGAAAAAAAATCGGCTTTTCCCCGTCAAAGGACTCCATTCCAGCCAATGGTGTTGGCCGGTTCTCATGATCCTGAGCGTGACAATGCACGGAGTGCCGTGAGGAAGCAGACTATCCCCTGAATATTGGCGTAGCATCTTCACTGTTGGCCACAACGGAGGCAACATATGCGCTGAATGACTCCTGGTGAACGCAGTATACGCGAAGGTTTTCGGGCAGCACCTGAACCCATGCACAATCCTGGGTGACACGCACAAGCAGTGCCGCTTGGCTATAAGCACCGTTTCACTTGTTTACACAGCTAACAGGGGCTAAAATACCATTGACGTAGTTGTGGATACAGAAAAAAACGAGAAATCAAGGAACGAGACTGTAGATGCTAACTGATGACGGTACTCCTGAAGGGCCACAACGTGTGTGCATGCCTCGGCGGAGGTGAGATTGAGTGAGCAGGGAAGAAGGTCTACGGAAAACACAGAGACAAAGAATAGAAGGGAAGAACAAGAAAACAAAGGGGGCGAAGAAACATTCGCTACTGTTGCGAAACGACTAGAAAGAAAAGCTACGGTACTGCGGGTAGCGTCCGGAGTTCTACACACACACACAGCAGTGTGTGCGGCGGTGGAGTCGCACTAACTTTTAGGGTTCGATGTCCATGGCTGCGACGAGGCACACAGCCGGTTTGTTTAGAGCTCTCTTCAGCCACAACATACAGGACGCCGTGCACTGTTGCCTTGTTTTTTTTTTAAATACTTTTTGCTGTGCCACATGTTACTGCCGGGGACCGTAGAGCCTACGTATAAATTGACAGAATTTACCTGAATATATCTTAGTCAAGAAAAAAAAATTGGCTACAGCAGCTTATGGCCCTAATGTTCTACTGCATTAACCAGGCCAAGGGCGTCAGAACTTTCGCCCTTATAATTTATATCTCATAATCACTCTTTGTTCTAGGGAAGAAAAGCTTTAGCAAAGAGTACGTACTTCCTTGTCGCCGAGGAACAGTGTGTGAGAGCCGTGAATGTGGGCAGAGCTTCGCTGGAGGCTGACGCAGTCTCCACCTATGATAGATGCATTATTGCTAGGTGTTTTTTTACTATTAGGATACATGTTCCATTTCCTCCTCCTCCTCCCCCCCCCCCCCCCCCACACACACACACACGCGCGCACGCAGTCACAAAACCTTTTCTTTTTTTTCTTTTTTACGAGCACTACGTCAAACATCGTTGAGAGAAGAGTGTCAGCCCTGCCAGTGCTGCCTCAGGTTTTATGTCGTCTTGGCATCGCAGCGCAGTACGTATGGACGCCATGATTGGTCTGCAGCACCGGCACAACCGAGTTTTGGGGCCAAAGAGGCGGCGTGAGTGCTGCTGCTGCAGCGCGGCCGACGGCTCAGTTGTACGCTAGCGCGTATGTATATATCGATGGCCATTCCGTCACAGAGGTCACCCCCGGGGGAATCGACGGCCGACCTTGGCTCCGTTTCGATGCGCCGGCGATAAAAGGGAGGCCCCTCCTGAGACACAGCCGTCTTCGTGCTTTGCCCCCTTCCCTCGTCTGTCCCTGCGCAAGGAACTAGCTCACTTGGTATGCACCGCGGCTGTGTACGCGAGATAGCACCGTTATTGTCTGCCGCCGCAATAACTGCTCTGCACTGCTGCGCACGTTTTGCTGCCTCCCAACTACAGACGTCGCGCGCGCCGCTGTGCGCCGGAAGGGCGCACTGCGCAGCAGACGAAAGCGACGCCTGGCGCGTCCAGCTGCTGCTGGTTTCTGAAGACAGTTTTTGTTTGTGAGTTAAGCTGCATAAACCACCAAGCCTGATGAGCACGAGCACTTCACCTCAAACCCACCAGTCGCAGTCTAATTTCGCTGTTTAGTGCGCTAGCACGTGTAGTAGCCATTCCCCGCATTTAGCCACTGTGTGTTCTTCCGGAGCCTGCTATGTAGCAGGCTGCCCACCCGGTTGTGTATATATCCTAAATATAACTATAGTAGTAGTAGTAGTAGTAGTAGTAGTAGTATAGTAAAATCTTCTTTATTCAATGAAAATTAAGTTCCCCCGTGTATATACACAAATCGACCGTTATTATTTTTTTTTCTGTTTGTGTTGAACTGATGCATAACCTGTAACGCTCGGGCGGCGACCGTACTGCGCCTCACTCATAACAAACGTACATTGCATCGTGATACACAGCAGCAAACAAAGTAACAAAAGCTGTAATACTAAATTAAAAAAAGCTGGAACACTACTGGAGCCGCGCTGTCTCTACTCGCAGCTAAATTAGCAACTCTTCCGCACCTCCATACGCCGGCGTTGGTTTATGAACTGAGCTACTTTTTTTCTTGCAGGTTATACTGAGCACGACCCTGTATACTTGTCCCGTTAAGAGCCGAGCGGCGTTGAAGCCGCAGCGTCAGCTTATCAGGGATCCATTAGAGCCACAATTCTGCGCGAAGAACGCTTGTGACCCCACTGCCTATACCGTGTGCAGGTTGGTCACGATAACCTTGCAAGGATGCACGATAATGGCCAGGGCACCGGCCCGCTTCCCGATCACGAGCACGTTCGGACAGCTTTGCGGATCCCTCCCTTCATTATATGACGGCAGCTTATCATAGAGCTGTGTCAACGCTGGCGATTTTAGCATCGCGTGCAGAGTGCGAGTGTTACAGAGATAACCTGCTGAGCCACAAAACAGGAGGGGGTGTCGCATTTATGCTTAGGGCAGCTGCTGAGAGGGTCCTGACCAATTTAGCTTCGATGGATGGCCATCGTAAAAGCATTTCTTATAGGCACGAATGCCTTATGTTTGAGGGTCTTTTGTGCAGTTTCGTTTATTGCTGCTAGCTTTCAAGGAGTCGTATGCCAAAGAAGTCTCTCTGGCTGATGTCCGCAGAAGGGTAACACAGTGTCTACACTGTTGCAGGTGGACTTCTGACTACCTAGACTGCGATGGGCACGCAACCGTATATATGTATAGGGATCGTCGCTTCCGTATTTCATTTTTTTTTGTCAGAACTGGGGCTAATATTATAGCTGTATTTTTTATGTTCAAATTCTAAAAGACATGGACCTATTCAGTAACAAAAAGTTTGTTAATTGTGGCTTCTTTTTGGATAATTTTTCTGGAGGAAAAAATACTGTTACAGCATATTTTGGGACATGAAATCAATTGCCTTCAGTTTTGCTCATAATTTTGATAAGTGATCTTTAGTAAGTGGCAACATACCAAGAAAACAGCTAACCAAGTCGGATAGTGCGTCATCATAGTACGACCATGATTGTAACAATTGTTGCTTGCAACGCATTGTAACCACTCCTGCACTCGTGCCGCACAAGTCGCGAGAATCTCCATCCGGCTGCTATCCGCTTCTTCAGACAAGCAGCACTTGAAGCGTACTTCTGTCTAACAGGCTGTATGACATTGAACGGCTGCAAAAAAAGCTTCCATTTCTCTATTTTGACGCGCGTCAAGGTCATCCAAGCGGATTGTCGATTTTCCTCGCCATAGTTGGCTGCGCGATCGCGATTTCGCGTGGCTGTCGGCAAGGCGCGTAAGCTTGAGAAGTTCTACTCCGGCGTTGCCCCTCCTCCTGTGCTCGCTGCATTCGCTCAACTGTACGTGCACACGTGTTCACGTGAGGGCATATCGCCTACTCTGCCTCAGGCGGGCGACAGAGGCGGCCGCCACGACGGTGACATGGATATTTTCGAAGGCGCGTTTATTTATTTGTTATGGTATCGTGTGCGCTCCAAGATGTTTCAAAGGGGAGTGGCTGCAGAAATAAAAACGAGAATATAGAAATGGAGGCAGTCGCCACTAGTCTGGTACACTCGGCAGCAAAAGTTCATGGGATGCGGCCAGGTCGCGAGGCAGCGCTGCAGTGCCTCGCGCTTGGGATGTGCGTGCTCGGGGAAATATTTACTAAATATTTACCCACGCATGGGCATCCCATGCTGTGCTGTCCCTGTGCTGTCCCTGTGCCGTGCGACGTCAGGTCAAGTTAAAGAACTCCAGGTGATCTATTATAAACCGGAGTGCTCCACCGTCGTAATCGAAACGAAGGAATTGAAAAACAGAGATGTGTGGCGGAAAGGAAGATATGCTTCCTTGTGGTGATGATCAGTGCTCGGCGATGGTTACGAGGGCTTGGTACGTTTCCTTCGATTGTTGACTAAGGCGATAAATTTTGTGTGGAAGGGCCAACCGGGGCAAATTTTCTGCAAGAAGAAAGGCTGTGAGGATGCAGGTTTAGTTTCATAAAGATTCGGTGGGGAATCGAGACTAATTAGATAATTCGGCGCCATGATACGGTACTGATTAGGTTCTGTCACTACAAATTAGAAATTCTTGACTACAGGGTGTTATGTCCCGAATGCGGTGCGGACAAACACGAGGACTTTCATTTTCATTATTCCTTTCTTCCCCTGTTTTCTGTTCGTCTCGTAAGCTGCGCATTTCCGGGAGGCTCGAGTGTTGTGCAGGGAAGCGCATGGGACAGCCGACAGGCTGGTCGGGAGGGCTGAATTTGACTTTGACTTTGCGCGCCTGGTACTGGTGATCAGCAGCACGGGACTGCAATAATGTGCTTATTATAGGTTACCGGTATAGTCAGAGAACATCCCAAACCCGTTTCTGGACTCGTTTCGGCCTGTATTGCTGCTTGGTGGGAATTTTTTCTAACATTGTGTGGTTAGATGATATAGTATTGCCGTCATTCTCAATGATATGTTCTCAGAAAAGTCGAAGCTGTCCCGACGGTTGTTTCCTCAGGAGAGAAGGAGACATTTTTGGCCGGAAGCTTGAACTCTGTTTACGCCAAAACCTTGCGGCAGGCAAAGATTTTTTTTTTTTGGGGGGGGGGGGGGGGGGAGGAAATGGTGCAGTATCTGTCTCGCATATCGGCGGACACCTGAACCGCGCCGTGATGGAAGGGATAAAGGAGGGAGTGAAAGAAGAAAGGAAGAAAGAGGTGCCGTAGTGGAGGGCTCCGGAATATTCGACAAGGGCTGAAGAGCTGGTTTATGAACAGAGTAAGCGGAGAAATACAGTGTAGCGTGCACTTTTCAACTACTCATGCCGAAAGTTGGCGATTAAACTACTTGCATGCATACCGTCGGGGTCTCTAGGATGTTCGGAAAACGATTTAGGCCCAGAAGCGACACGTTTTGTCAGCTATCACATCATCTCACTACCAAAGATTAAAGAAGTCACTTCGGCTTTCACATCCACAGGCGTGATATCGATCCGGCGGCTAATAATGAAGCTGTCTCCTTTTGTCTGCGACTCTAGATACTTTTTTTCCAATTGTACATGGTAAATTGTCCCGCTGATCTATCAGCGAATTCAGCCCAGACTTCCGTTTGCTACCGAGTCTATGAACGCTGCTGCCGTTTCCGCTTGAGTAAGTTCGTGCGGGCAACTCCCGAGGCAAGAGCGTGTTGCTTGTGTCATCGCGCTTTATTCAAACGCAGTCTCGTATAGACACACGGGACTGCGTTTCAACGTAGCGAATTAGTAATTATTGGACTACACATCTTCGAAGTATCTCTGGGCCGGCGGTTCGTACTTAACGACGACCGTAAGGAGATGCCTTAACTAGGTGCATTAATTTCGCTGACGCGTCGCGATATTCTTTCGCATGATCCGTGAAGAAAGCACCTCACACATGACTGCCTTGGACCCACACGTGTTTTCTCGTTTATTTAGCCTGTGAGAGGTCTCTGTTCCGTTGTGCACAGCTCACTTAAAAGCTGCGTTAAGGTTGCACCCATGCTTCGCTACTCCAGTCAACGGAGGTGGGCGTGGGCAGAATGGACCGCACTACTTCGAAGACAGCCAGTGTGGCTCTTCTAAACCGCTGCTGCGCGGACTGCCATACCGGTGTCGTTGCCTGCTGGCCTACCTACGTGTGCGGGCCTTTGACCGTCCCGATGAGCCCTTGGACCATGGGTGAGTAGAAGGCAGCGGCGATGTGATGGAAATCCAGCATTATCGACTTGTCTGCTGCTTTTTGCATGCGAAGGATGCCTGCGTTTTGAGTCTCTGTATATACACGCGAGACGTTATAGAACCTGTGGTCTCACGAAAAAAACAAACTTGCTGAATGTTCTTGAACCTGAAAAGGAAAATTCGTTCCTCTGTGTAGTTGCTGCTCCAGGTAACTCAGAAGATGAGATCTAAATAAACTCAGTGCCGATATGCTAGCGGCGGGGACTGTGGTTGCATTTAGAACATCCATATTTATTAAATATCTGAGCGGTGAATGTTTTCTTCGGATAGTTCCTGGAATAAGCGGAGAACAAGTTAAAATAACTAGAACTTGGTGTTGTATGGTCTAGTTACTTTGTGGCCGTAGGTTAGAATGCATTCCTCTACGTCGCTGTGATTGGATATGAGTAAGCGCGAGCTACACCTTAAGGTCAGCTTAAGGCCAGGCGGCCTTCACTGTAGTTGCAGCTGTCAAACTTTCATTGCACTGCATCGAGAGTCGAGACTAAGAGAAAAAATGCTCAGCTGCATTTCTTCGTTTCGTTTTTCCTGATGAGCACGTTTACCTGGAACAGCGCGCACGAAGCTGCGAATTTTCAGCGCATGCATGTTGGGCCGGAATTAAAGCGCATTTGCGCCGACGAAATTGCGTTTGCAGCGCTTCGTTTCTGGCCGAAGTGTAAACGCGCAAAGTTGTTTCCATTCCGAGATGCACGTGCTCACTGCTCGCTATACGCTTGATCGATACGCTGTATAAAAACCTGCCTTCAGAGATGTCATCGTGCAGGCCCTGAACCAGGCTCCTCGGGACTCGGGTGAATGTGTCGGGAAGTTTAAAACAAAATTCGAACAAAGCAGATTTGGAGGCATGACTTTGTATGTCGTGCAAGTTTCGCTGCTGTTTGTATTCTGCACTGTGTAGTGTGCGAACGCGCACAAACGGGTAAGGAAACTAGGGATTTTTATACTAAGCGGCAGGAGTGTTGTCTATTTTAGCGCCCCTGCTGCCCAGTACACGGCGAGTGGGAGATACATAATCACGGCTGGACCTGGTTCAGTGACTGCGCGATACACACCTGCCTGGCCTTGCGTGTACGTCCGCGGTGGCCGCTTGTAACCGGCCCGCGTGTGCCTCTGCCGTGGGCTGTCGCAGATGTTCGGCCAGTACAAGGAGGACCTGGGAGCCTTCGCCAAGTCCGAGGCGCTTCGGCTAAAGACCTTAGAGAAGCTGCGCAAGAAGGAGGAGAAGCTCGACCAAAAGGAACTCAAGCCCTACCGGCCTGAGTGGCAGCGAAAGTGCTTCGGTGGGTGGCCTTATCTCTCTCACTCTTATTCCTCTCTTCTGTCTCGCTAAAGCACGTGCTCTTTGTTTCTACTGCCGTGCCCGTCTCACAGCCTTTACGCTCGGCTCTTTTGGTGCACACCCTGGCTGATCCGGCCGCAGTGATTGTGACAGCTGTCATCTTGACAGCAGTCATGGTGTGATAGGCGGTGGTTAACCACAATAACGATGCTATAATCCCTCTCGATTGTCAATGTGAGGGGGAGTGACAGCAAGGACACTGCGGCAGGATGACACGTAGAGCCCCGAGAGGCGCACGAAATTAAGGTCGCAAAGTGTAGTTCATCTGCAAGAAAGCAGTATGGGGCGAAAGCACGGCGCCAGTATCGATCGAACCTATACTGTATGCTTTATTTGTATTCGGGTGACATGCTTTGAGAAATAGGTTAGAGGAAAATAATTTTACTGAGCGTGTGCATCGAAGTTTGGCGTAGGTGACCCAGAGAACTGCAGTAATGTGGGTTATATGAGCCCAACATGGTGGGAGAATTCAAGGGGGCGCTGTAGTGTTCCGCGCTGTATATAGGCCCAGTTCTTGGGGGTAACACGTGTCTACGACCAAGCGGAGAAGCAGGCACGGTTGTTATACGCGCTGCGTTTTCCTTCGCATTAGAAAAACAAAAAGCAAAAAGAATGGTACCGGATAGAAAAATGAGGGAGGAAAAAAAATCTAAGCCGAGAGGCGGCGCAGTGTCGTGAATGATGCGTGCACGGGGATAACGATTGATTCAGATGCAAAGCCGCCCAAGCGGAGACCCCCAAGGGCGATCCGCCAATGCGTTATATTATAGTGCGCTCTCTCGCGCCGTACGTACCCATGCCGACCTTGTGTATAAAGGTGCGACTTTTTCGCGCCCTGCAATGGTGACGGGGCGGGAAATCATGGAAGTGGCCTTGATTGGACGCAGCACACGTCGTGTGTGTGTACTGCATGGGTCTGGATTGCGACGGAACGGAGAAGCCGTGTGCACGAGGCGGGATCGACTTTCGAGCTGGCGACGATGACGTTCCGCTGGCCTTGTTCCCGCCTCCTCCTCTCTTTGGGAATGACGGCAGTTAATCATGCTCGCTTAGTCGGCGCGGCGGAAATATTGCGCGACAGGCGTTAACCGCTTTGGCGACGTCTGTGAACTTGCCAAAAGCCCCGTGTCGTCGCCCCAGCCATTTTTCAAGCGTTGGCTGGCAGCGTTTCCCGACTGCAGCAAGCAATTTAGAGGGTTAGGAGTGGGGTCCCAGTGCGCCAGCGGTCGAACGCGAAACGGCGTGGTAATTTTTTTTTTTTACATCCATGGTGAGGGCATTGTCAAGGGCCGCAAGAAAAAAAAAAGAATGATTACTTTACTGTCTATTGCCTTCTATTTTATTGTTCACTGACTACGAGACGCTTATTATAGGTAACTGCTAGTAGAACCATAGCAGGTAACACTTCAATCAGCCTGCGGGCCAAGCTGGCTTTCGGAAAGGCTGCCTGGTGGGAACATATACACTTACAAAAAAATTTTTGCCCTCTTTTGCGAATCCGTTGATATTACTCAGTAGCAGCTATTGTGTTTTTTATTGATATACAAGCGAATGACAGTTAAAACGTATTGAGTCTTTGTTGAGCTGTATGAAATATTTAGTTTCGTTTTTATTAACATCTTGTTAAATTCTCGTTGCATTGCCATTCTATTGATTATCTATTGAGACACATAGAAAAACAATACACCCACGTTAGCTCTGTTTTCTGCGTATCAATGCATGCAAAATACGTTGCAGCGTGATTTAGGTTATGCAAATCTGAACACGAAAGGTATTCTTATTGTTACGCGTAACCGCTATGATAATTCTTTCTGAAATGCCCAGGAAACCAACAACATATGCTTAACTTTTACTTGAATGTTCTTAAATCGCATTGCCAAATTCGAAAGAAAACAGGTTCTATCAGCACTCTACAAGGAGCAAGTTAGCAGCAAGGTCTTGAAGAGGGCACCAGAAAGAACAAAAAGAAGCAAAAAACAGAGCACAAACAAACGCTTCATTGACACTCGCACCTTATTCAGACTTACTCCTTACTCAGGCTCTGAAGGGCGTACCAATAAGTCTCGGCGATGATTTGTCAGTATATACAAAGAACACGCACAAAGAATTCACACAAAAACGCCTGGCTGCAGCTTAAGTCGCCGCATTCAGCACGAGCATCAATACCGCCTTTCGAATAAGAGTCACGTGGGGGAGACATAGGAAGGGTGAAAAAAAAAAAAGTACAGCAGGACAGGATAACTGTTGGGGGCACTATTTACAGCTATGAATCGCGTTCAAGCGGAACGCTCAAACAGAACGACGTTTTGCCCATTTCTGGCCTAGAGTGCGTAGCCTTTGAGCAACGCGAATCCACGGCCGTGTCGCCTGCGACGGGAAGGCTGCGGATTGCGCGTATCGATTCGCGATTCTGTCGTTCGTGTCGCGCATGGGACCTCGGCGCGGGTGGCCCTTTCGGAAGGCTGCGAGGCGCGTATCAGGTGGAACGCGCCGAGGCGCCGGAGCGTGACTGCTCCGGCGGACGCCGGTGGCAGCCGGCCGCGTTTACTCGCTTTTAGGGCTGCCAGCTCGCAGCATTGCGCGCTGCTGCAGCCGGGTCGCGGCTTGCCGCTCGACCGCGCGCACCGCTGTGCGTGTGTGTGTCGCTGTTGGGTGCGTGCGTGCTAACGCATTCGCTGCGGAGGCTCACGGGCAGACGGTTGCGCCGGGTTGTCGGGAGGCCGCGCATCCGGACTCAGGTGCGGTCTCTAGCTCCACGCCGTCGTACGTTCCGAGGCTGTACAGGGGGTGGTTCTACCGGGAGCTGTACTGTAGGGCCGCTTCTTACAGGAGTGTTTGTCCACGTTCAGTAGGCTTTCGCGATGGTTCTTTAAGTTTTTTTTTTTATTTTAGGTCAGCGATTCATGGGAGGGCGCGTTTGGGAAGGAGGGCAGTTCTCGATTTGCAAAGTGCACGTCTCGACCAGTGTTCATCGCAGAAAAAGAGGGAAATAAAGAGGGGGGAAAACGGTGAGCTTAACTGCATAGCCGCGGGAAAATGACCGAGTTTATATAAAACATTGCTTATCAAGACTAGTTGTGCTGGCTGGATTCATAGGCTTTTATTTTTCTAAAGGCTAAATGCCAGAGCGTAAAAGATGAACGCATAAGATGGCTCAGGGGGTAGAGGCGCTACAAACCGACAATAAACTCTAATTGAGTGGGAGGGGCGCAACCCCCCATAACGCAGCAGGTCAACCTCGCCGGATGGCTAAGAGTTTATGCGCTTCGGCCATCCAGTCAGCCCCTTGGACGAACGGAGCCTGAAGGCCTGGATCGGAGCTGCGCAGCGCGGTTTTCCACTGTTCCTCAGTAGTGATTAAGGGAAAAGGGGTTATGGGCAGGCCGACATATGGGATACGGAAGCGTGCCCGCCGCAGAATCTGCAGCTGGGAGAGTAGAGGGTGGGGTAGGTATGGGAGTGAACTGCGGTATTGGGGGAATGCGTGCTTTTGGACCTGCAGTGCCAGATTTCATGCGTTCGGGATGGGCACCTGCCGGTCGGTGGGTAAAGGCGGCGGTCAAATCGTTAGTATTGGGTGATTTCGTGGTAGATGGTCAACCGGCCCCTCGCTGACCTCGCTCCGTGGTGGCGATGAGGGCTGGGCCCCGCCCGGATTGTAATGCATCGGGCATGAGTGGGCCCCTCTTTCCCTTGGAAGGAGGAGTGTGGGGGAGTCTGGAACAGCTAGACGCAGTGGGTGGTGGTGGTGGGGAGGGGGAAGGGGAGGGTTTAGATTCTAGGAGACAGAGGGTGATGGGAGAGATCCAGCCTTTATTGACAGCGGTTTTTGTAGCCGCTGATAATGATTTTGGGGGTTGGGTTGGACGAGGGTATGGCTAACACGATGGCCGCCTCCTTGGCGACATCGGGGGAGACGGTCATGACGAAGGCGGAGGAGGACGGGCAGTCGGTACGACCCGAAATCACGTGCGCAAATGCGTCTCGGTGGCGACACTCGTCGGCATCCATGTTGGCTACCTCCTGGTTATTACCGTTGCGTTTGTGTAAAGCATGCGCCCTTATCCGCCGCCGACCACTGTGAAAAACACGGTGCATGTTATGGGGAAGGGGGCGAATGTCAAGGCATTGGTGAATTGAAGGGGGAAGCCAGGCTTTTGGGGAAAAGAGGGACTCTTAATGGACGCCTGCAAGGCACAGGATGTGGCGGCCCGTCGTCGGGCGTGAGAGGCGCTCATATCAGCCCACTAAGTGGGCTTCTGGGAGTTCCTCCGCCGTGTTGTACAGGCCTAGTGCCTGAAGTCTTGTGCGGAGGTGCTGGGAGGCAGGCGTATGATGGCTTTGTAAGTTTTGCGAATGAGGCTGCCTATCATATCGAGGTCCCCTGTCGGAAGGGTGAGGCACGGGAGGGAGTACGCGAGGGAACTTAGTACGGAGGCTTGTACGAGGCGCACGGTTTCGTGCTCTCGAAGCCCTCGATTCCTGGAGGTGATCCGGTGGACGAGACGGATGGTCTGGTCTACACAGACGCAACACAGACGCTAACCTTACGCTTAGGACACCGCGCATCTAAGTTAAGCTTGAACACGCGCTCCACGCGCCTCAGAGAAATAACCCGAATCAAGCACGTGGACATCTAAAAGAAAACACCACAAAAGCTTAACTCCTAAGTGCTTTGTGGTGTCTTTCTCTCCGTCCGTGTTTCGTTTTTTGTGCACTGTGGTGAATTGAAGCGTGTGGAACCAAATAGCTCGGCAGTTCGTCTTGAGCCGCCGCGGTGGCCGAGTGGTTATGGCGCTCGGCTGCTGGTCCGAAAGACGCGGGTTCGATCCCGGCCGCGGCGGTCGAATTTTGATGGAGGCGAAATTCTAGAGGCCCGTGTACTGTGCGATGGCAGTGCACGTTAAAGGACCCCAGGTAGTCGGAATTCCTGGAGCCCTTCACTACGCCATCCCTCATAGCCTCTCTTATAGCCTTATTCGCTTTGGGACGTCAGAACCCCCATAAACCATAAACCAAACCATTTCGTCTTGAGGTCAATATCTGAGCTAAACCAAGAAGCGGATGTATCACTAACGAAGGCATCGCGCCTTTTCATATAAATGTGAGGAGCTTCTAATATTTCACACGCCAACGTGTCGCAGCACCTGCTCGCAATCGCGACTTTTTAGCGGGAAGGTTCGCTCACTCCTCCTGGTGGGGGAACTTGCTCGTGCTCCCGTGCGCTGTCATCCCATGTGGCCTTTGTAAACCGGTTCTCAGTGTACAGCCGATCCTGCGGGAAGCTGTACGCCGTGCAGCGAGTATAACGTCTCGGGGCGGCTTCGTCGCCTCGACGCCGGTTGCAGCACGCGAACGCGCGCGCTCCCGACGCAACGGCCGACGCGGTGTCGTCTTTCGCGCGACGGTCCGTTCGTCTTTGCGCGCTACGTGTGCTCTATATATGGGCTATGCTCTGCTGTATAGAAGTGGCGCGCTGCGACTGACTTCCCTGCAGCTGCACAGAGGACGACGCTGTCTCTGGGGAGAGATGCGCTTGGGTGAGAGAGAACAACCCCGTTCCCATTTGCCCATTCTTACGAGATGGGTTCAACTGTCCAAGCTGATCGATTTGAACTAAGGGAGTGATTACCCATTGACAAGCTGTGAGATTCGGAGGGCGCAGTGGGCAAAAGGCACTCTTCTCAAGAGAGGAGAAAAAAAAAGTGGAACGGCAACCGTAATTATATTAATTGGTTTTTGGAGGAAGGAAATGGCGCAGTATCTGTCTCATATATCGGCGGACACCTGAACAGCGCCGTAAGGGAAGGGATAAAGGGGGGAGTAGTGAAAGAAGAAATAGGTGCCGTAGTGGAGGGCTCCGGAATAATTTCGACCACCTGGGGATCTTTAACGTGCACTGACATCGCACAGCACGCGGGCGCCTTAGCGTTTTGCCTCCATAAAAGCGCAGCCGCCGCGGTCGGGTTCGAACCCGGGAACTCCGGATCAGTAGGCGAGCGCCCTAACCACTGAGCCACCGCGGCGGGTTAACGGCAACAGCCGATTTCAGGTTGGGTTCGACATCGCACTATTGTTGTGTTTTGCAGTTACCCGCACAGTCATCGTTGCGTTACACAGTATAGTTATTCGCATGCTTCGAAGAAAGAGTTTTCGTATGTTCGTTTCTCTGCAGATTTATTGAACCCTGTCGTCGCTGGATCGGTGAAGTTCCGATAGTCTCCCACTGAGGACAGGAATGGTTACTCTGCTCTCTTGCACGTACGGGCGGGACGAGAGGAGTCTGTCCCGGCTCATCGCATACACGCAGTATGCGTCGACAACTCGGACTGTCCGTGTACGCACAACGGCATTTCACGCGCACCGCTCCGTTCATTGCGCCGTGCCGCCACTTTACGCGCCGGCAATGCGCCGAGCACCTACTGCGTCGTTCGGTGCTGAGCGTATGAGCCCCGGCCGCGCGCGCACCTTCCCGACACGGGTCGCCGCCACAATGGCCGGAACGAAGCAGCGGCCGTGTTGCTCGCGCGTGAGGCCGGAATGCGCTTTCGCAGTGCCAGGATGCGCGCATTCCCGCCGCGTGTGCGTGCGTGTGTGTGCGTACAGGCGCGCATTGTTTCCCCACGGCCGCTGCCGCCACAGGTGCAGCCCGCGACGTCACGGTGGGGCTGGGCGACGCGCAATAACTGGCGCGCACAGCTGTTAGCTCCGATCCGCGCCCAGCGGAATGCATGTGGTCTCGCCTGGGATGGGCAAAGGGGGAGTTTGTTTGAATAAATGACAGAAATAGAGCGCTCCTAATGACGCTTTTACAGGAAGATTGGAAGTGAGTTGGGGTTAGAGGCATGAGGAACGGGGCACTGTTATGGGCTCACAGAAAGTCGGGAATTGGTTAGCTTGTTTAATGGAATGAGAGGAGGAAGAAGGCAAGCCAGACTCATAAGTTGGTAGTTCCACAGCGCTGAAGAAAAATAGGCAATGGTTAGGACGGGCGCTCTACCAAAACGCTGTGGTCTGTGCAGCCAAGCGTCTGTAGGAGCGAAGCTTTTGACAGGCCAGCCATTTGGGATCTTCAGCGAAGCAAACAGCACGTAGGTAGTCGTGTAATAAACATGTCGCGATAATTCTGACCTGAGAACTTTGCGTGTGCGTTTGGCGTGTCCTATGGAAGGTTTTATAACACCAAAAGAGAGCACTCGCATCTGCAGGTATGCGTCGACCTGTGCTTGGTGCAAGAGCCGATGAACATTGCGCGGCAGGTAGCGAAGGGAGTGAGTGGCACTGTTACAGACAATCGATGAAGGATGATAGTTTGCCATTTGGCATTTGCCGCTGCGCTCTTGAGTTGCACCCAACTACAGCCCACGGCTGCACCTATACGTTAGCCTGCAATCTTAGTACGCATGCTCTTGTATGGGCGTCAAAGATTGCTTTTCCTTTATTTCATTGCAATAAAATTAATAAACTTCCTTTCTTTCTTTCTTTCTTTCTTTCTTTCTTTCTTTCTTTCTTTCTTTTTTCTTTCTTTCTTTCTTTCTTTCTTTCTTTCTTTCTTTCTTTCTTTCTTTCCGTACCTGCCTCGAAACGCACTGTTCTCTCTCTGCGTAAGATAATTGTCCGCTGTGAGTAGTTTCGCCCTGACGGCATAGAACGGAAGGAATGAATTTACCGCGGAAGTGCGCGCGGAATGCATGCTAATTTCTTTTTCTGACAACGGCATTTTTCTCCTCCCCTCTCTCTGGGCGGCAGACTTCTTGTCCAGCATCTGGAAACACACGTTCGCGCGCCTCGGCGAAGACTGGGTCTTCCTCATCCTCCTCGGCGTCATCTCGTCGCTCATCAGCTTCTCCATGGACTACGGCATCTCCATGTTCCTCAAGAGTGCGTGTCACCCTCTTCTTCACCCTTAGGCCAGCTTATGATAAGTTAAACCGGAGAGCAAAACTGCGCGCGACAAGTCTCATTGACTGCGCAATTTCGGGACTTCTGTGTTTGTGTGTGGCTGGTTTCATTTAGGCATTGCAGCCAGGCTTTGCGGAGCCATATGCTTTGAAAACGAACGTTAGGTAACTTCGCTGTGCTTTACTTTTAAACTCTCCTTGCTCTCGGTCAAGGTATCAGCGTTCTTATGTGGTTCTCACGGAGCGCCGGTTGTCGGGTCTTTGATTTCTCCGTCGCCTATATCGAGTTTAATGAGCTACATAATAAATAATAATGAAATTTGTATAGGCCAGAATGATTGGTCGCTTCATCGCAGCATTTATTTTTAATTTTATTTTACATTTATATTACGTGAAGATGTAAGAATCGACGTCTCGGACGATTCCGGGTTTTAGATTTTCCATCAGCTCCTGTAAAGCTCGAAACGGACGATCGAGAACGCTAGAACATTCAACAACGCTGATTGATAACTGCCGAAATAGCTGCTCAAGTAGGGACCGAACCCGTGCGTGAGCTGTGCATGCATACATTTCGCCGTGGAGGAGCCGCCGCGCACGAAATTGATGCGCGTCTTAATTGACCTTAATTGTTGTGCAAGTCGTCGTTCGTTCGTCGCCTGCGAATTTCGCTGAGACGCGCGTGTTGACTCATCTCTTCTCTTCTGTTTTTCCTTCCCTTCAGCAAGAAGATGGCTGCACAGAGATCTGACGGACAATCTAATACTGAAATACGTCGTTTGGGTCTTCTTCCCAGTATTATTAATATTATTCTCATCTGGATTTGCTCACACCGTAGCGCCGCAAGCAATAGGTACGTGCACTTTCATTGGCTTTCTATTTTTTTCCCCTACAGTTTTCAATGCTCAGGATGCCTCGAGCGCAATTTCGCACGTTCGATTTCGCCATTGCGAGTTCAGGCGCTTCTTAATGGCTGCTTGGACTGATAGTATTAAAGCATCGAAAGATAAGAAACTCCCCGGGACTATAGCGCAGGCGTGCACGGACGAAGAACAAGTGAGCAGGACACAGAACATAGCTGTGTGATGCGTGCAACACGCGATTTGTTTATCTCTGTATCCCCTGAGGAAGTTAACAGCGTCAGTGCATTGTCAGATAAAGAGATGTCATAGAAAGCGATTCAGTGTCCGGAACGGGTCATGCCGGTTGAGTACATGAGGCCTGCATTGCTGTGTGTGCACATTAAAGTTCTTTAACTCCCTTACTTCTTCCGCTATGACCATGTAGTCTCTCGGCGCAAACCAAGTAACCGAACTCGTCGTCTTTACTGCATTTAAAGCAGAGTACTACTTCCAGTGGCCCCTTATTGGATGCGGGAAATTTCCCCACATGCACTTCGGTTTGACTCCGGCGCCCCATTCTAAACAAGCTTCAGAGGTGCGCCTGTCTTGCTTTTCAAACCTTTGGTTCGGTGGCGTCTGAATAGTTCGTGTATGTGCTATATCTCGAACGCGAAATGCGTCGCGCCGGCGGTTTGTTGTTCTTGGTCATCCTGCTCCCAGCTTAAGCCACTGCATGTTCCGTTGATGCTTTCTGTGCGTTTGGGGCATTGTTTCGCGGCATTCTTGATGGTCTAGTTAAACCGGTTTGCAACGTATCCAGTGGGCCGTACCGGAACTGCATACCTGAGTGCGCGCAAGAAAGTAGGAAAAAAAAAACTCATCACGCACGCCGTAGTTTCCCGTCAAATAATGTGCCAAAGTGTGCCAAACTTTATGTGCAGTTTTTTCCAGGAGCAACTGCGGTCGTCATAGCAGTGTCCTCCCTTCCATTGCGCAGGCTCCGGCATCCCCGAGATGAAGACCATTTTGCGCGGAGTCGTACTTAAGGAGTACCTCACCTTTCGGGCCCTGGTGGCCAAGATCATCGGGCTAACCTGCACCCTCGGCAGCGGACTGCCGCTGGGGAAAGAGGTGTGTGTGTGGGGGGTGTTGGGTGTGGGGGGGCTCCTCCTCCTCCAGACTTCGGGTAGCCCGGCATCGATTACGTGTTTTCACTTCTTTGGAGTGGGGGAGAAGTTGCGCTTTTTCACGAGTGAATAGTGTCCAGTTGGAACGATTCCTGAGCGCTCGGACTTCGTTGACGGACTTGAGTCCGGCTCTGGTCTTGCGGCGTTGGACGCCGGCGCGGTTCCTGGACCTCAAGCAGGTTGCGTGCGCGGATTGTGGGGTCGCAAGGCTCCCCGAGAGTCGCCATAATGCTTGCCGGACTGTGGCGCGTAACTGGCGCTAGCCCGCAAGAAGCGGCAGCGGAGACTGTTTGCGACACTCCAGGGAAGAGGCGTTTAGACATCTGTCTCTTCAGATGCGAAGGTCTCGCACATTTGCCAAGTTCTCACTGACAGACATGGAGTTGCTTTCGAATACTTCGCTGGTTTAAAACTTCCTGGCTTTGGACGGACAAATTTTTATACCCCTGTGGTATAGTTCCAGGATTTTTGTTGCATTGCCTACATGCTGGAAAATCGAAGCAGGTACGGTTTGCAAGGGCGAAAGACTGCTTAAAGGGCAACTGCACCACTTTTTGAGAATTCCGCGATATTCAGGGATTCAAATCTATACAAGCTGTAGGTAAAACTTGCCAAGTGGTTTTGCGCTAGCATTCAAAATAGTGACGTAATCGTCGATTGACTTTTTCTCTTCACCTCAAAGCAAAGGAGCAGTGCGGGGAAGTTCGGTGTGACGTCATGCAAGGTAAGATTTCAAATTACCGTTGCCGTCAGCCACCACCGTGCCATGCCTCGTTGCATGCTGCCAAACAAGACTCGGAATGCTTTGGCTTCGGTGGCATTTTTTTCTCCTCAAAGCAAGCGTTTAGGCGTCAGAAATGTACCGGTACCTTCGATGACGTCGGCATGCGCTGCACACTTGTTGTGTGCTGCGGAGAAGCTTGAAGACCGTCGCGATTTTAATCGGCGATTACGTCGCCATTTCAAACGCTACCCCAAAAAGTCTTCGCGTGCTTTACCTGCAAGTTTAGCATATTCGGCCCCTTTAAGCACGTCGATTTCTAAAACCTATGCAGTTGCCTTTTAAGCTACGTAAAAGCCCCTTTCGAAGCTTCCCGAAATGCCGGCTTACGAAGGACCTGGAGTTTCACCAGTGTCTGAACTTGGCTATCGCAGGCATAAAGTGGAAATGTAATGTCGTGGCTGAGCGGAACGCGTTGAGTCGTTGTGGCGGTTGTTGGTATTGTATGCGCCATGGCGCGACTAATGAGCGCCGAAGTGGCTGATGTATCACAGCGCGCTGTGCTCATGGGACTCGCTCACGCGTGCGTCACGCGCCGCTAAGCAGCTGCAGCACGCCGTATTGGGCTTTCAGGTGCGTCACGTTAGGTGAAGATATGGAAACGTAAATCACAATGCCGTGATCAGCACTGAAGTGGCACGAGTAATAAAAACACTTCTGATGTTTCTTGTTAAAGGTAGCTGGAAGCACACCATGAGAACCTTTTTTCTGGCGTATATAAATTTAACATAGTTTACTGCTATTAACGATGCCGTGTTTCTCTTATTTGACGCCCAGATAAGTCGCTTAACGAAATGGATTTTTCTTTTTTCAGCAACCAGTTCCTTTCAATTAAGAGATAGTATGAAGTGTTGATATGTGATCTCACATATCACGGAGGCAACATGTGGCAGAAAAAAAAAAGAAAAAAAATTAGCTGTGGCCGCTCGTCTCATCATAATGTGTTCCTGCCTGTTCCTTTGGAGTTCGTATATTTAAGAGGGTGCGTTCACGCTACTTGAATTGTCATTTGCGCTCTCGGCGCTAGTGACTCGGTGATCGTATACTTACCGTTCCCTTACGCAACCAGCACACCTTGATGTCGCGGTGTGTTTGCGTGAACGGTGAGCTATAGATGGCTGGAGCCCTTTAAAAAAAATCCTTTAGACAGTATACATCTGAGCAGTACGCGTATAACTATGCTTGTTGAATTCATACTTGAGGAAAATACAAGACCGCATACCAGAGACACGGACGAAGTGAGAAGACGGACGAACGTCACTTCCCGGAACGTGTCTCCGGTTTACGCTGCTGCACTCTAAGCAGAAAGGTGTAAAAAAAGGGAGTAATGTATGTCCTCTAGCGGACACCCTTTTGTAAAATAGAGCGCGCCACAGGACAGCTTACTCCATTAATTCTTACTCCAATTTAGGCTTATTCGTGTGTAGAGTGTGTGTTTCCCTAAGTCCGCGTACAGTACGTAGGCATTCTATGAACAGTGTTTTGGTGAGCGGTGCACTCAGGCCGCGCGCTTTCCGTTTACCTCCGCGACCATGAGAGGCGCTTCACTCTGCCGTCGTCGTCGTCTGCTTCCCGCCCTTTTTCCGCAGGGACCATTCGTGCACATATCGAGTATGATAGCCACGGTTCTGAGTCGGATCGTGGCCTCCTTCAAGGGCATCTACGAGGTGAGTGTGTGTGGGGCACGCTTTTCCCACTTGGCGCGCCTTTTCTGTTGCCGCCGGACTTCGTTCGGTGCTGATGCGAAGGGCGTTGATGCGACGTCAGTGCCGAACGAAAAGTGGCCCGTCGTATGTGTATCCGTGTGGCGACGCTTGGGTAGCTGCTAATGCGTATTACTCTTTTGCTTCTCAAATTTACTCCGATCTTGTGAGGGGAGGGGGGGGGGGGGGGGACTGAGAAAAAACACGTTGGATACATTAGATCAGGTTGGGCTGTGGAGAAAGGGAAGTCACGGTGATGGTTTCCACTCTTAATAGACACGTGCTGAACTGCTGCGTAACATACATGGAACTGCTAAAGGAAGTGATTCGGGAGTCATAAGGGGAGAAAAGAGAGGGATCCGATTTCGGATCCGCCTTCTTTTTCAGGCCGTCCTGCGACCGCGCAGTGAAAGCGACTCCCCTTTCACTTTTCGATCGTTTTCTTTCCGCCCGTGTTTTTTCGTGTTGTTTTTTTGCGCCGACGCGTACCGTTTTGTCTTATTTTGCTTGTGTTTTGTTACTTTTTATTTTATCTTCTGTTCCGTTTCTCCTTCTTTTCTCCACCACACCCCGCTCCTCCCCGGCCGCCACCGAGCAGAACGAGTCTCGGACGAGCGAGATGCTCGCCGCTGCCTGCGCCGTCGGGGTCGCCTGCACCTTCGCCGCTCCGCTGGGCGGTACGGCACAACCACCACGAGAGCCATGCATATATCGCCGCGAACCCTTTTCTATTTCTTTTATCTTCTCCCCCCCCTGTCGCTTTCGCTGCCTTTTTCTGATTTTGTGCTGCTTCAAGGGAATAGGGACACCCTGCAGGGTAGAAGAAACATGCCGCACAAGTATACTTTGGTCTGGCCTAGCTGGTTTAATTCACACTCATTGCCGGCTCCTATATTGTCCCGACGTGCTCTATTCTCTGCATGCGTCGCCGCGCAGAAGCATTACGCGTTAAGGGAACCAGGTAGCCCATACCAGTAAGTACTTCTATAAAAAAGGCCAAAATTTTAGCTCCCTTGCTGAAATCACTGACGGCCATCACTATTTTGTTGCGCGGTGCTTTCCGTGTTGTTAAACACATGCGTTTAAGTGCGCACATGTTTCGACTGCGATTGCACATCTTATATCGCTTTTTCTCAGGCATGTGCTTCCTGTGCTCTCCCTCGTTATCCTTTCTCTCTTCACTATTACCTGCTGGCGCGAAGGACAGCAACAGCAGCAAGGAGAAACTCTGCACCCATTCGCAGGAGTGCTGTTCAGCATCGAGGTAACATCGGTGTTCTTCGCGGTGCGCAACTATTGGCGAGGCTTCTTCGCCGCCGCCTGTGGCGCCCTCGTCTGGCAGCTGCTGGGTGTCTGGCTCAAGGAACAAGGTGTGGACCAAGTCGCCCTCGCTGTTGTTTTTGTCGTTGTAGTTTAGACTGCGTCGTCACCACCACCGATGTCCAACATCCTTGGACAAAGATTTTGAATATTGGAAAATTGTAAGGTAGGTACTGTTATGGAAACATTGAAGGTAATGGTCCGTCCTTTCGATGCGTAACAAAATCTTTCAAAGTTTTTCCACCGCTCTCATCGAGCACTTAAGACTGCCGTAGAAAGTCAATGGGGAACGCTTTCGATGATATAGCGAAAACGTTAATGGCAAAAAAGTGCAAGCCTGCCGACGGAAGATCTGCGGATATGCTGATTGTTATAGTGAAATATTACAATGAATGAAAAATTGCGTTCATAAACTCTTTCCCGTTCAAGAGTGCTTTTGTCCAGAATGGTCGGGCATGATCCTTTGGCCTTTTCCTCCTCCTCTTGCCAGGTGAAAATGTTTAAAAACTCAAAATTTCGCCGTAAGCGACTTGAATCTGCTCGTCCCGGTTAGAAAAACAAATTGCCGGGACTAACAGACTTTGTTACCTGAACTCCGCATTACGTGCTCCACCCAGTTCCAGCTGTATAAGCGCTCCTTATAATTAATGGCTATCAGTCATTTTGCGGCGAACCTAGTGGTGTGTATAGTGCCCTGGAATATGACTCTCGATAAAAATGCGCGTGAGGCCGTTTTCATGCGAAGCGAGAAGTGGCTTTCTTCACGTCGGATCTGATTGCGTCGGTTGCGAAAAGCGCCCATTCCGTCACGAAGCGCCGGGCGTCCTGTTTTTGCCGCAGCTGTGAAATTGATCGCTCCCCGGCAGCTCGACCGTGCGATACGCCCGCACACGGCGGCGTGTTCTCTCGCGGTTGCCAACCCGCTAGGTCAGCGCTTCGATGGAGAAATTGAAGGCTGCAGTTTCACTGCGTCTTTCTCTGGGGCGCGGACGGCGGCGCTTGATCTGGTTGCAGGCGTGCAAACGCGCCAAGTCTCGGAGGCAAATCTTACTAACGACAGCACGTAATTTTTTTTTTCTAAATATGCTTTCTTTCTGCTGTGCTTGCGAATTTATGCACGAGGTAGGCACTCTTTAGGGTTAATAAGGGCACCTCATAAGAGCTTAAAACAAAAATCTGCAAACCTTGCAGGTTATGTATCGTATCTTGAACTATATCTCTTATAAAAATTGTCTATAGACATTCTTTAGTCTTTTTATGGACTCTATTGCCTTCGTATAGATATTTCCTTTTGTCTGTTCATGGTCTGTAGACTTTCTATATACAAAAGTCTACTAAAAGTGTATGGCCACACATATATAGATTTTCTATAGAGTAGTCTAATATTTGTCTATAGAAAGTCTATAAACTTTGTAGACAAACGTATGTGGACAGTCTACAGACTATCCAAAAAATTTTTTGTAAGGGTATAATGCCCTTATTTCTGTGTAAGTTGTCATGCCGTTCTTTCTTTCCATAAAATGGAAAGAAAGCGTATTTTGGCAGGTGCGAATCTATATACGCGTGTCTTGTCATTCAATGAAATGCATGCATGTAATCACATAATAATAATAATAATAATAATAATAATAATAATAATAATAATAATAATAATAATAATAATAATAATAATAATAATTGGTTTTGGGGGGAAAGGAAATGGCGCAGTATCTGTCTCATATATCGTTGGACACCTGAACCGCGCCGTAAGGGAGGGGATAAAGGAGGGAGTGAAAGAAGAAAGGAAGAAAGGTGTGTCCGTAGTGGAGGGCTCCGGAATAATTTCGACCACCTGGGGATCTTTAACGTGCACTGACATCGCACAGCACACGGGCACCTTGGCGTTTTGCCTCCATAAAAACGCAGCCGCCGCGGTCGGGTTCGAACCCGGGAACTCCGGATCAGTAGCCGAGCGCCCTAACCACTGACCCACCGCGGCGGGTGCATATAATCACATCTACTTTGTTTTTTGCACTGTACGCTATTATTTCCTGTTTTTTGTTCTCCTTTACTTTCACAATGTATTCTTCCGTCGCTAGATGGTGTTTTAGTCTAGTGCTGGACTAAATCATAGTGCACCGTGAAGTGAGTCGTATATAGTTTTTCTTACTGCGTACAGTAGTCGAAACTGGTTACCGAGAAGCCTCAGTTCGTACCTCTTGCCTTCTTGTGTAAGACTTGCATACCTTCCTGCATAGCTGTTTACAATCTCTGTAGCCTGCGTATCCTGTGTACCTGTAACCGCGTACTTGTTTTAAATGTATACCTTCTTGTACGGGCTGCGGTATGCGGACAGTCGGGCGCTGCATGCACACTATACCTCTGCCGATGTGTTGCGTACGTTGCCGCGTCACCGCGTAGCTACAGACAGCTCCACTTGACGGTCACGCTACCCGAACATAGCGCGTTTCGTCGCTCGGACGGCGGCGCCGCAACAGCTTCTGTTGCTTCGCGGCGTCTTTTACTTTTCCATACCGTCGTGTCACCTTTCCAGTTGCGTGTACGCTGCGCTGTAGGCGGAGTGTCGGGGGCATCCTTTCATTGTTTCTCGGCGTCAGGCGTACGCAACGACGCGCAGAGGAAACGGCGCCGCTGCCGCCTTTTCTGTAGCACGCACCGTGAACGGCTGTGCGCATTGCGCGACGCTTTTTTTTTTAATGCGAAAGCATTTCTTGTCTCATGAGTGGCGTGTACAGGAACTGTCGGCAGAGCGTGTCCGCACGAACTGACAGTTCGTGCGGGCACGCTCTATTATAGGGGGAATTAATTGAACATTGAATTCATAAGTATGTAATTATACGAATGAATAATTAAGTCGCCAAATGGTTAATTATTTCAGAGAATAATTTAAGTAGCCGAATTAGTCAATTACTGCATAGATTAATTTGTAATTTAATCGAAATGTTAAATTACTTAATTAGTGAATTATTTACATTAACAATTACACTCCGTTGAGTCACTAAAATGATAAATAATTGGTTAGGCGGTAATTGACTGAATTAATTAATTAGATCAATTTGTGAATTACTTCACGCATTCGTCGGCAATTTGAACTAATTGATGAATTGCTTAGTTACCAAATTAACTGATTAACCAGCTGAATTAATCAATTAGTGTTTTGATGTACTTACTGCACGCTCCTGCAACGGGACCCGCGTCCTCGGATGTGGTAGAACCGAAGTTAGAACGAAAACACTATTCACAAACGGCAAAGGCATAAAGAAACGAACAAGAAACAACATAATCGGCAGCAGTAAGAGGAATGCTTTCGCATTACTGCACCTAAACAGGCTTAAGTGCACCCCTAGAATTATTAATTTTATTTATTTGTGCCATTTTGGGATGGCTCGATGTCCTTACGGCGGCGCACTGTGTCGGCCGTGGAAGTACCCGGAACGCAGAAGCCGCTTTCAGGTTTTATTTTTTTGAAATTTAACTCGCTCGCAGATGTTAGCGCATCAGCTGTACCTCGCGTGTCATTTTCAGTGTGCAGTGTTCGGCCGCTCTACGAGGCCTGCTCCCTGTCCCCGGTTACTTTTGCGGGCAATAGCATTCGTGCAAGGGGAGGAGCGAATCGACCCTGGCGTTCGATTTCATTGCGGTGTTGGAGTCGAAGGCCGATCACCAGCTGCAGCAGCATAGCTATGCATAGTTCTTTCACTCCCAGCCTTTTTTCGCCAGCCAAGCTGGCGTTCGCCGGGGTCGGTGGCGCGCGTGCCCCGTGTGACACACTTCTCTCTAGATATTCACGCAGTTCTGTCCAGATCCATTTAAAAAGACAATTACAGATTGAAGTTGGCCTCTATCATTGGGGTGCTGCGGTGTAATCACGAACAGGTGATTAACTGTAACCGAGAAGGGAGCTTTTATAAGCTAGAAAAAATAAACATGGCATACAAATGCCGCCACCCCCGGCCGATTTCGGAAGTAAAATGCGGCCTCCGACACTGTCCTTTTTCTCGCGGATCCCGATGGCTATGCTACACCGCTACTCACTTCAAAATGGTAGCAACCAGTCCGTTCCGCTAAGGACGTTACGAGTTTAAATTGACTGGCAGGAAGATCTTTAATGCAGTTTTTTCAGCTGCAAATGCGTATTTAGCTGCTGGACAAACGTCAACACAGCCAGAAAGAGCCAGAGAACTAGTTTTTACATAGAACGATAACTGTGTAGAGTTGACTTCATTGCCCCACTGAATGCCATAACCGAATGTGATCCAAACGTGATGCATTGTAACTACTCTTTCTTTTGTACCCACCTCTTCTTTTTTTCTTCTTTTCCTTTGCAGACACGATAACGGCAGTATTCAGGACAAATTTCCGGATGGACTTCCCCTTTGATCTCGTTGAACTAGTCGTTTACGCTGTGATGGGGTAAGCCTTGTCGCCTTTCCACTTTGGTTGCCTCCTGTGCGCGAAGCCGTTATCCACGCACGCTGGGGGTTCGTTCATTAGAGCTTTGTCTTGTCTCTCCTTTCCATCCGTCCCCCGCCCCTGGCATTTTTTTTCTACAGCGCAGCCTGTGGCGTCCTGGGCGCCACGTTCGTCTACATGCACAAGAGGGTTGTGCTGTTCAACCGGAAGCACAAGCGCATGAGTGCCTTCCTGCAGAGGAAGTACGTATGTGTGCATCACTTTATTTGCTCTGTGTGTAGCCCAGCCGCTGCTTCAGAGTGGCACCTCGTGCCTAGCTTTGAGTCCTTGACTCCTCTCACAGGCACATGTTGCCGGCAGTGTACGTTACGCTTGTTTAGTTTGGTACGAGCACCTTCACTTAACCACCGTTGCATAGTGCGCGTCGTGGCACTGGCGGACCGTGGTACCTTTCAGTACTGGCATTCCAGCCTAAGGGCCAAACCCTTCTCTTCCGATTTTTGTTTTCTGGACATGCTTTGGCTTAACACGTTTTTAGGCGCCATAGGAACACTGCGAGCTGCGAGGCGCACCTTGGTCGATGACACCAGGTTGATTTCGGTAATCTGGCGCTATTTGTGCTATAATGCACTAAAGGGACATTTGTTTTGAAATGATTAATCAATGCAAAATATCTACTTTGCCAACGTAGTATAGCCAGCTTGTTAGGATGGTACAGACAATATTGGGACATCAGGGAACAACTTGGTACATCGTAGCCTATATTATGGAACGGCATGGCAGATATCGGGAGAACATGATACGTCATGGTTCCATACAGCCCGTTCTTGAAAATGGCATGGCCAACGTCGGGAAAGACAGAATAACAGGGTCCGGTACTGGATATTTGTTTTACTGGCTTAGCCTATGTTGGAAAACACCGGCAGTGCTGGACCATTTTGGGTCACTGCTTGCCAGTGCTTCCCAATATTGCACCGTTGTTATGTGCTACCTAGGTTAGCTTGCTTGCGTTTCGCCTCCAACAAAATTTTTGTTGTTTCCGCAAGATATAAATGCACTGTTCGACGTTTTCATGCATAAAGGCAAGATGAAAATGACGACTCTATTTTCCGTTTTCTTTTCTTACAGTCGATTTTTGTACCCACTAATAATTACGGTGTTCATATCATCGGCTACCTTCCCCGAGGGCCTCGGACAGTTCATGGCAGCAGAGGTGAGGCCCATAACAGCATATTTTACTCGTCATCTCACCACTTACCTTGCACACCTTATGCATATCGCAAATTGCTTATTTGAACTTCGATGTGTGTACAGGTGCGACTTGTTTGATATCTCGTCACGTGGCCAGTGTCAGTGTACTTTTATCTGCTTCATCGGGACCAACTCACACGACCAACCATCGTTCCCCTAAGGAAAAAGGAGAAAAAAGAAACTAGTGAAAGAGCAATTGTTGCTGCGCCGGTGAATACTAGTACTGCTCTTCTCCTCGGTTTTCCCCATAGAGACTGATCATAAAATGAGATAGAGAGGACATAGCTTCAGCACTAGTGCTAGGACGTAGTCACACTTTAACGCTAGTACTGTGTCTTCTTTGTCTAAACACCAGCCTGCCCATCTTTCTGCTTTAAATGTGTGAAAATAAGTACAGAGCATGATGGGCTTAGCAATTCTCTCTGGCAGCATTATCTTTGTGTAGTTGTGACAGCTATACGCTAAGCATCTCTGTACAGTTGCGATATAGCAGTTGTGGGAGATCCTTGCGTTGAGATAGACCCGTGGGATGCGATGAAAAATTCACGAGATAGAACCACATTGGGAGTAGACTGTAATTGCAGGCGTCACTGGATAATCGTGTGTTCGGCATGGCGAAGCAAGGTGAAAATAGTTCCTGCTCTTTTTTTTTTTATGGGACCATGTATGGTATTGGCCTGTGACGCTATAACATAGCGCATCCACATCGTCCCGCTAGCCCTTTGCTCTGCGTAACCTGTATGCAAGCCAAGTGAGCGGAACAATACAGGACCCGCAGAAACTGGCAAGGAATTGGGAAGAGCAAAGCGAGGGACAGACGTCAGCCTGCCGGACCTTGCGGTTCTATGCGGTCGCACTGTCGCAGGCAGGGTCAGCGATTGAGCTTCAGTTTGGCCGTCCTTCTCTTATTGTTCGAAGCTACAAGCTCCTTGTCACGTTGGTCTGATTCACAATTGTCTAATTGAGGAAGAAACAGAAATGCAGACTGTGCAGTGCTGTCGAAATCGGTTGTTTGGGAAAGGAAATGGCGCAGTATCTGTCTCGCATCTCGGCGGACACCTGAACCGCGCCATAAGGGAAGGGATAAAAGAGGGACTGAGAGAAGAAAGTAAGAAAGAGGTGCTGTAGTGGAGGCCTTCGGAATAATTTCGACCACCTGGGGATCTTTAACGTGCACTGACATCGCACAGCATACGGGCGCCTTAGCGTTTCGCCTCCATCGAAATGAACCCGGGTACTCCGGGTCAGTAGCCGAGCGCCCTAACCATTGAGCCATGTGTTGAAATATGGAAAAGGGATAAAAAATTCGTTGGAGGCACTTAGATATCTCTTAACTGCGGGAAGGCGAAAGCCGTTTGCGACTCATTGCATTGATTTGCAATTTTTACCCAAATTATAGATTAAGGTCACGTGACCTTAAGGTCACTTGACATCATAAGGTCATGTGACCTAGGTGGTGATGTAATGATGTGCAATTTTTACCCAAATTATAGATTAAGGTCACGTGACCTTAAGGTCACTTGACATCATAAGGTCATGTGACCTAGGTGGTGATGTAATGTACGGACGGTAACTGTGAGTATGATACCATTAAAGGCTATCGCCTTAAAGTGTGCCCTCGAGGATGGGGAGCGTTTGTGCTTAGCGCGTAACCTTTGCGACATGTTCCTGAACAGCGAATGATGGAACTGGGGACGCCACTCTATGGCAACTTTGACAGCGATAGGGGTCCTCCTTTTGAAACTGTTGCAGCTGACGACGCACGAGGCGGTGCACGACCTGTTCTCCAACTTCACGTGGACATCCAGCGACCTGGGTGTGGACGAGCACATGGTGGTCAACCATTGGGGCACCACCAAGGGACGCGTCTTCCTCACGCTGGGCCTCTTCATCTTCATGAACCTCTGGATGACTGCGCTGGCCGCCACCATTCCCGTGCCGCTGGGACTCTTCATACCTGTCTTCAAGATGGGTACGACAAAGCCCACGGTCCCCATGGAACAGTTCTTTGCTGTTGGTTGTCTTTGCGGGCCCTAACCTCCGGTTGTTCATCGCGTTGGCTTTTGAGTTCCATAAAGACCCGTGGGGTCACGCCAGGGCCGATGAGCAGTGCCACTTCTGGTGGAGAGGTGGAAAATGTGCGAAGATTTGGCACAAAGGAAGTTTGTTGACCTTTATAGGTGCACTAGCCACTCATTGTAGTTACGTGCGTGCTCTTGACAGGCAAGGCCAGTGGCCCTCTGTATTGATGTGCTGCATTCCATAATGTCGTGTATCTTGCTGTCAGATCTTTCTATGCGTGCTCCTTGCAGTTTCGGACTCGTAAGCATCACGCACAGGCAAGAGCTATATCGACGCGGACCTTGCAGTGTTCGATGCAAGAACTCCATTGAACCACTCGAGTATTGTTTCACGTGTAGCTATAGCAAATAGCAATATAAACAAACTAACAATATATATACTAGTTCATACCAATATAAACCATCGCTGGCCTCCGCTCACATGACTTCCGTAAAGGTTAAATTTGCAGAATTCGCGGATTTCTTCTTTGTGCCTTTCTGGTACTCTGTTCTTGTTCAAGTGTCTTGAATGCTTGTGGGAATGCTCGCGTTTGTCAATGCGTGTGCTTACTGTAGTCGCTTTATGTTGCCGCAGTCTTCATATCAGAGCGCAGCAACAGGTCACGAAGGGGGTGTTCGCTGGGCGGTTTGTTTCAGGCGCCGCCTTCGGCCGTCTCATCGGTGAAACGATGGCCGTGCTCTTTCCAGAGGGAATCCGCATGGGCGAAAACATCAACAAGGTCATCCCTGGCGGCTACGCCGTGGCAGGTAAGTCTCACTCTGACAGAAGGAAAGGCCGAACGTCGGACGTAGTCTTTAAAAAGGACAAGCACATCGTTCAGTTCCTGGTGCGCATTTAAGCTGCCACAGTCATTGCTTTAAGCTCGTGCTTGTCCTGTTTTAGGCTTCACGCTTTGGTCGTTTGACCCTCGTCTGTATGCATGGCATTCACGAGCTGTGAACTGTTGTAAAAGTGATTAAATGGACGGCGCGTCTTTGGATAGCTCTCCGCACCGTGACATGCTTGCACGCTCGGAGTAGCTACTCAGTGACGTTCATTGGTTACAGCCACGTAATTATCACTGACTGGCATGCATGTTGTTTCTCATCGGCGTCATTACCAGTGCAATTAGCAGCTCTTACCTTACAGCGCTACCAAACTGACAGCTGAAGCGCCGTGTATTGGGATGCGGAGGAAAACTGATTCGAAAAACTCTCAACTTTGAGTAATTGAACAGGTGTCTTCACTATCCTTCAGCAAGCCAGAACAAGGTTCGCGAGAGCTAACGCTGCTTCTGAGGTCACTAACAAAAGGATATTAGTAAGGTAGTCATTTCGAAATATATCACGTACGGGTTAGAGTTTTCATTGGGTCGAATGGCCCGCATTGCTTCATGCAAGTGCGTCATTTCGCGCATGACTAGAAGTTGCTCATTGTAACGCGCTTTATCCGTATTCTTGAGCTCTGCGGCAACTGTCGAGGGAGACCTCTCCTGATACAGCTAGCAGGCAAATGTGCTATATCCAACAGATGGTTCGCTCTGGAACCGATTCGACCGCGCCATTGGTCGCTTCGACGCGTGACGCCCGATAATGGAATATGCGTGTGAGGTGTGGGATCCCTACACTCAAACACTTGCAGCTGAACTGGAGCGAGTGCAGCGACGTACACTTCGCTTTATCTATTCTCGCTTCCGAAGACAAGATCAGGTAACCCCACTTTGCACTTTAGCGAACTTGTGCCCTCTTCAATGTCGCCGGAAACAAAAAAGACATTCTTTTCTATAAGATTATGAACAACATGGTACATATCGATAAGCAGCAATACATAAGCGAAACTACTTCACATATCACTCGGGGTAAACATTGCAGACACGTAAAAGAACAAAAGTTTTCTAAGCACTGCTACAAGCATTCCTTCTTCCTGTCCACAGCGAGAGAATGGAACAGACTGCCAGAGAATGTGGTGCTCGCATCGGGTGTGGATGTGTTCTCTGCCGGAGTTCGTGATTGTTGGTATAGTGCCTGATATAATGCGCCTTGCATTTGTGTTGGGCATGGTGTTTTCACATTGTTTTCTGTTTCGTTGCAGCGATATTTTTGCGCATTTTTATTTGTTGCTTAGAGGTCAGTTCCATTTTTTGATATGTTAAAACTTGGCACCAACTGGATGGTGCTGGTGTTTTGTTTGTCGTGTTCCGCCTTTGTAATCTGTACCCTGTATCGCTCCTATCTTGGTCCTGACCAGACTGATAGTATCTCTAATAAATAAATAAATAAATAAATAATTAATACACCAGTCGTGTCACAAATCTCTACGGAGCACGCACTGAAAGGGGGGAGGGGGATATAAATCAATAGAGGCTTTTCACCGCGATTCTCTTGAGGCTTGTTATGAACCAATCCAATTTATTTCGAGTTCTCTCTCTCTCACACACACACACACGCATGCACGCACACACGCATGCACAGAGAAAAATGCTAAAAACCTAGCGGACAAACGCAAATGCACTGAAGCAGGTTAACTGAGGGGGACCGCTAGTTTTATGGGTCTTTGTCTCAGTTCATTTTATGTAATTACCTGGTAGCTGGTCTTGAAGACGTTTCGGCTGAATGCTCTCTCTCTATCCATCTGCGCACACAGGTGCTGCCGCCATGGCCGGAGCCGCCACACGCACCATATCGACGGCTGTCATCGCCTTCGAGATGACCGGCCAGATGTCCCACATTCTGCCCGTCATGGTCAGTAGTGCCCGTCGCGTGTGCGTTGAATCCCAAGCTTGATGGCTGGTTCGAAGGGCCCGTTTAGAAGATTCTAGGCTTTGTGATCCTATGCGAAGGGATTGTTACAGAGGGAGAGATACAGTAAACGTACATAGAGACAGCTATGCGCGTACTGTCTCCTCCAAAGCGCATGCGCAGTCGGGCGCAGCAGCGCCTTGGCACGGCTCGCCAGACGAGCCGTGCCAGGCAAGCCATATGCTCACCAGGCGAGCCATCGTCGCCGGCGCTAAACAAGCCACGCCGTTACCCTGCTCGCCGAATCTTGCCGCGCTGTCAAGGTCCATGCTGCGGACGGTGCTGACACCGACGGCGCGAAACTGAGGGACAAGCTAAGCAGAGCTAACGCTCTAAATAAACGAAAAGATGAAGGGGGATCGATGTAAAGGCGGGCGAACGTGCGCACCGTGTGTCGCTCGTGGCCGCCGTCTGTTACTTTCTTGCGCACTATGCAGAAAAGGCAAAAATTTATGTCTAAGAGATGCTATTAGCTCTCCTCGACTCTTATGAGATGCTTATCGAACGTTGTGAGACACTGAGCTGGCGCGGAAAAAAAATTTTGCGGGTCTTCCACTGGGATTTCGGGGTGCTGTGAGCTCGGTGCGACTATAGGGTGCCTCGATCGGTGAGCAGTGCGGACGTCGACGCGCACTAGGCACAACAGTCTCGACCAGTTGCCCGGAGCCTTGTCCTTCGACTGCACCCGCTGTGTGTGTGCATTAACCAATAAGGCAACTGTTAGAAGGAAGCGTAAATGAAAATTTGAATTCTGGAGCGCGGTGAGCTCTGTCATAACTTTAATGGGACCAGAAAAATAAAAAAACGATTCCTGCTCCGCATTCAAGGCAAGTTTGTGCAATGGAAGGTTGAATTTTGATCTGTATCAGTGACTTTTTTTTTGCACTCTACCGACTTCCATTGAGAGAGACATCTACTTTATTTGGAGAACTCTCTTTTGTTCTTTTGCTGCTGCAGATAGCAGTGCTGATAGCAAATGCCGTATCCCAGATGCTTCAGCCTTCTGTGTATGATCTAATCATCAAACTGAAGAAGCTCCCGTACCTGCCGCCTATCCTCTCCACGTCATCTGAGTAAGTGTTATACTTTTCTATGCACGCGCTATCTGCTCAGCGTGGCCATGCGTGCATCATTAAAACGAAAGTTCTTTTACCGTTTTGGATAGATGTTTACTTCTGTGCCCAACTTGCCATTGTTCACTGTACATTCTCCTGAGGCACCCTGTAGACATTCAGGTGGTATGCCAGCGGGTGCAGTCAAACCCGCATATATCGAACTCGCAAAAAAAAAAAAAAATGCCTATGAGTTTGATATAAAGTGTAATTCGGTATAAAAGTAGCAGTAAATTTAACAACATACATATTGAGATGAGAAAAAATGTATTTCTTTGATAGCACTTACTGCTTGCGATTACCGAGCTGAATAGTGAATATTTTATGTTTCTTCATCTGCACTTTCTTGGACAGAGCACATTTTTCAATGTTTCCGGTGGACTCCAAACAGCTGAGACCGCAGCCTGCTATCGATGCGCAGTAGCGACGAACCGTGCTAAGCGCACGTAGCATGTCGAAGCACGTGGGCACAGGTTTTCTGAACTCCTCGTCACAAGCCTCCGCGGTGGCTCAGTGGTTATGGCGCCTGGCTGCCGACCCGAAAGACACGGGTTTGATCCCGTCTGTGGCGGTCAAATTTCTATGAAGCTGAAATTCTAGAGGCCCGTGCACTGTGCGATGTCCGTGCACGTTAAAGAACCCCAGGCGGTCGAAATTTCCGGAGCCCTTCACTATGGCGTTCCTCATAGCCTGAGTCGCTTTGGGGCGTTAAACCACCATAAACCATAAAACAACTCGCATCAGTGGTGTCCTGGTTATCCACGATGTCACCAGTGATGTCTCGTCTGCAAGCTCTCCCGAGGTCTCAGCATCGTCGTCCGCGGAGACAAAGTCGCGCACGGCTGCCCCATCACAAATAGTGCCAGCAAATTCAGACAACTGGTTCCACAAATCATCAACACCTGTGAGGGCTTCATTGAGCTCACCCAATAAAGAATTTGCTCCGTCTTCTTCGGGAAAGCAGAGACCAGAACGTCGGAAGCAGATCTGTATAGTTTCTTTCTTTTACATTATTGCACGACCCACTTTCCATAGACAGGGCGTCAAAGAGGTCGATTTTAAGGTCTCTGCCAGTCCTCAGGTCATGCAGGAGCCGTTCAATCAGACATTTCCTAAAACGAACCTTCACCGCACGGATTATGTATGACAACGCAGGCATAACAGATGCAACGGGCTAAAAATGCATATTCTGGTTGGCCGGGTACTCACCCGCCATCTACGTCATGGAAACTCCGCGTCATCATTGGTCTGCGCATGCTGCGTAGCACCAATAACACCCGCAGGCCCATGCGGGATAGCTAACCTTCTGAAATCTGCTGACAGGAAGCCAGCTCCTTGAGTCGACCAGAGTTGTCCATAGCTCGATTGGACCTGCGGGGAAGCTAACCCCCGGAGATATGTTGAGGGAAGGCCAGCTTCTTGAGTCGCCCGGTGTTGCCTGAAGTTCGATCTATCGGATGTGAGGTCTCATTTTTTTTTTATCCTGGTTTGTTCTGATTTGCATCTTGTAAGCCAAGGAAAAGCAAAGAAAAGGTGGTTTCCCACCTTCATCAAAACATGCTTATGCACTAAAACACCATATCACCTACATTAGGACTCTAATACATTGTGAAGATTACAGGAAGGAAAAAAAAAAAGACAGGAAATCATCGTTGTAGTACTGCATGGGCAACAAGGGCGCATAGTACATACTCGAATTTTAGAATACAAATATAGTAAATAATTCTCAACTTTCACAGCAAACAAAAAATAAAATTTCAAACAGGTTTTTGTTCTAAACAAGCAGGACAATAGGAGACAGTACTTAGTAAACAAGGAATATTATAATGGCACTTTAATTTCAACAAAGCAAGACTTTTTGTATGGTAAGTGGTTCTGGTTGTTGGTGAAAAATTTGTGTGCAGGGCGTGCAACTGTTTCTTGAAAAACACCTTCGCTGCGCTGCACAGGGTTGGGGGAGGGGAGTTAAAGAGATAGAATAGCGGACGGGTCCGGAGGCGGAAAGGGCGGCAAGTGCACGGCAGAATGCATTTTTGTATGGTATAGCCGTAAATTTTCCTATGCATTCATACTGTGGCTTTGCAGTGCTCAGAAATTATTTGATATATAATTGGGTTCGACTGTACGGAGATAACTTACTTATTTTGCACCTAATGTTGCTGCTCGCTCCGCGAGCAGTCATGTCTATCATCCTACGTGTCACAGTTCTCAGACTGATCTCTCTTTATATTCAGTGATCAGACGATGCTTTCTTGTCTTGAGCCAGCATACGCTATCATACTCCCGAAGAAAGTGCTGGCAGCATCTTCAACAACTTTTAGTTAGTCTTTTCAACAGGCACAAACACCCAAGCTTCACAACGCAAGCTCGAAAAGTTGCGCGTCACGACAGAGGTGCGCAGCATCATTACTGGGGAGATCGTGTACCGCAGGTTTAATTTTGCACACAAATGACAAACATTTTGCCCTGATGCGCATTGCGCCCTTTTGGGTGACGAGTGAGTGTACACCCGTTGCCCTCATTGAGATCTCTTCCCTGCTTGCTTTCTTTTTCTTGTTTCTTTCATACCTGGCGGCTTCCGTGATTCAGGGCACACAACATCTACGTGGAGGACATCATGGTTCGTGACGTGGTGTTCATCTGGCAGGGCGCAACCTACAAGGACCTCAAGCACCTGCTGCGCACCAACAAGCGCCTCAATTGCTTTCCACTCGTCGAATCACCCGGTGAGCGCCCGTGGTGTCCCCGCAGTGTGTCAGGGAGAGCTTGAATCAGGGAGAGTTAAAGGAAATTGTTTCAGAGTACCGCATTCATTCTCTCCACTGGTTCTGTAATGGAAAGGAAAATGGCTTTCTCCATCTGATGTTTTTGCACAACAAGCAAAGCACATTCGCAATACTCTGTTATTCCACATTATAATTAATGTCGTTGCAAGTAATGAACTGATTGTTTGTTCTGGTTAACTTCAGTGTTGCCATGCACTAATGTTCAGAAGAAAAGGCTAAAACCAATTTTCAAAACTGACCTGAATACCATCTGTGTGTTCTAGAGTATAGCAAGCAGATATTGAAATAAGTTAGTGCGCGTTAAGTTGGCAGCAGTAGGGGGTGGCCATATAACGCGGTAGTCACAGGGCCTGTGTTCACTAACTTCAGCTTCATGCATCACTTGCTTACCGCAACGAACAGCTTCTATTCCTTGTCCCACAGCATCCTTTCACGTCGTGTCAAAATATAATCCGTTATTTATTTTTCTTCTACCCACAGCACCAATTTGTCATTGCAGTAAGTGGAGGGGGATAATACATGTAAATTACTGGCAAATGACATAAAAAAAAGACAGCACAATCATTTAGAAAATAAAAGAGGCAAGAACACAGATGCAGTGCAGGTGTAAAATGCACGGAAAACAGATTAAACTAGATAACAAAGAAGGTGCATTTAACGCAGGTGAAAACCACAAAAAAAAAAAACACAGTGCAGAGTTAAGCATAGCTATAATATTGTGTGAATCCTGTGGGCAATTGTGCTTAAGTTGGTGACATTCAGAATCTTAGTGAAACGACGTGACATGGCAGATACAGTAATAAAATACTGTTCTGCTGTCAGTACACTCAACACGCTGGCATTATGTGGTGTCCTGTGGGCTCTAGTGAATCGATGGGCTGGTGCAGTCGACGCAGTGGGTTAGGGTTAGGCCTATGCTCGCACCATGTGCAGAATTATCAGACCTGAGGCGCCGCTACGTGTGCAGCAGTACTGACATGCCCATGGGTGCGGTGCCATGGTTCAGAGCTGAATACAGGCACAGTGTTTCCCGTGTTGCCGGTACCGCAGATGAACACCGCGTGTTAGGCGCTGTTTCCGGCTGCGCGCACACTCTGCGAGCTAGCGCATGCACACTGGGTGCATCTTTGTGTTTCTCTCTCCCCTGCAGTCTTAATCTCTGTTGTCGTGTGACCGCCGTGCAGACTCTATGATCCTGCTGGGTTCGATCCCTCGGCTGGAGCTTCTGCGGCTGATGGAGCTGCAGCTGGGCCGCTGGCGGCGGCTCCAGGAGGTGGCCCGGCGCCGCTCCATGGACATGACGGCGCGCAAGAGTCCCATGGAGCAGCGGCGCCAGTCGCGCTTCGAGGTGGTTCCCGTCACCAACAGCGGAAGGGTGTGTCAGTCTTTCGCTTTTCGTTTCTACTACTACCCTTCCGCCGCGGTGGCTCACTGGTTATGGTGCCCGGCTGCTGACCCGAAACACACAGGTTCGATTCCGGCTGCGGCGGTCGAATTTCGATGGCGACGAAATTAGCTTAGAGGCCCGTGTGCAGTGTGATGTCTGTGCACGTTAAAGAACCCCAGATGGCCGAAATTTCGGAGCCCTTCACTACGGCGTCTCTCATAGCCTGAGTTGCTTTGGGACGTTAAACCCTCATAAACCAAGCCAAACCTTTGCTTTCCGTATGAACAGACCTTGTTGTCTTGTACTGGTCCTGTTTTGTGGTTCCGCGTAGTGCGCTTCACCTCATAGCGTCCGTACATGCAGTGAAGTCTTCTTGCCGGCGTCAGAATTAAGACTGCGGCTGTTTTTTGCGTGCATGCTCATCAAACTCGCTGTACAGCTAGAAACAGTGTGTTCTTGTTTGTGTGCGTGTGTGCGCGCGCGCGCGTGTGCGTGTGTGTGTGCGTGTGTGTGTGTGTGTGTGTGTGTGTGTGTGTGTGTGTGTGTGTGTGTGTGTGTGTGTGTGTGTGTGTGTGTGTGTGTGTGTGTGTGTGTGTGTGTGTGTGTGTGTGTGTGTGTGTGTGTGCGCGCGCGTGTGCGTGCGTGTGTGTGTGCGTGCGTGTGTGGAATGTCAGTGCGCAGGCCGCAATAACGGCTTATAAGCTGGGAGCGAACCACTGTATCAGCTGGAGAATGTAAGCGAACAAACACGACAAGGAACAAGGACGACCGGTTATCAGCAGTCGGTTGCTGCAAGGGTCAAGTTTGCTCACAACGTACAGTTTTTGGTCTGCTGCAAGAAAAGATAGGTTTAGGTCTTGGAATAATAGACCTCGCAAAATTTGACCGCCTGTGTGATTTGGCTCTGCACAGAGTGCTGCAGCCTTTTAGCCAACAACTCATTCTCTCTTTACCTCTGCTTACTTAATGATTATCACAAGTTACTGCTTTGATTTTAGTGGTTTTAGTTTGTAGTGTCTGCCAGAGTCAAACTTAGTTATGTCACACGTTTTTATTGCAGCCATCGCCAAAATCTTCGCCACCTCCGTCTCCTCCACTGACACCAAAGTCACCGAAGAAGTCTATCCTCAAAGACTATGGCATGCAATCTCCATACTCAACAATAACATCACAAGGTATTGCATCTCATGTGGTAAACTCATTCGCTAGAATGTAGCGTGCTGAATGAAAAGTTGTCACATTTAATTTCTTATACAGATATTGATCAATTGGCAGTTGGCTGATTATAGTGTGTTTCAATTCTGCCTCATGAATGTATTTAAAACTTGTATGAGGACTTGCATCATATTTGAAGCCTGGATGTGACGACTGCCATATGTTGATTGTTGCAAAAAGTGCACCAAACAGTTCCAGCTTAGAGAAGAATAAGCTGCTTCACTTAGCTAGCTTTAGTTTCAAGTATTTGATGCCTGGCATTTTTTGCTATTGAGGGCACTTGATTTGTGTAATGGAGCATGGAAAGAAAATGAGTAAAGAATATGTAATGTATGTAATCGATTAGCCAAGGAAGACAATCGGAAACCAATCAAGCTCTCTCTTACTTTTCAGATTCAAGGCTGAGGCAAGCATTTGAAGTTATATTCAGGAAATCACTAACCCTCCAGGATGTAAATCCCGATAAGGTGAATAAACTTTCACTGGCAACCTTTCTTTCTTGTACGCTGGCACTCTATAGTTTTTTTTTTTTTGCTAATGCTCGTGCCAAGAACTAAAGAACTGCTTAATTTAGATGCATTGAAGGTTTGATTTCTGCACGAAATTTTCATTTGTCTGTGCCGTCTCCAGTGTGTACTCTGATGTGTTGCATTTTGACTGTGATTAATGCTTTATAATGGCATGGTGGTTTTCCATTGGCAGGATGCCAGTTTGCCCAATACTCCCACGAGCACAAAGCGAGTGCAGCTGGTGAGTTTTCTGGCTCTTTTTCTGCACTCTGAAACAGTTGGTCAGTTTTTCAGAATTAACAGAATTGTTATTTCTAGATATATTTGTTTTTCTAAATAATGTTGGCAAGCAGTTTGTGCACCTTTAATTTCATTTTTTCTAGTCATGCTTTGTAACAGTTATGTGGAAATATATGTAGCTGCTAATTTTACGACATTGCTTTTAACTCCCTAAGCAAGGGATGGTACGATTTGGGCCAGTATAGTGTAATATTGTTCTGATGATGTTTTTTTTATTACAGCCTCGTGAAAGGATTATTGACATGTCACCAGAGGAGGTAAGTCACACTATTATAAGCGTAGTCATGTTGGTGTCATATTATTTCCTAGAATGATCTTACACACTCTGAACTTTAAAGCTTGAGAGTAACTTTTATCATGATATCTTTTTTTCTTAATTGGTGTAGGATGTGGTTTAATTCACTTTAAGAACTCTCAGATGTGCTGCTTTTTTATACCAAAACATTGCAGTATTCTTTTATAACAGTGTACATTTGCCTCGGTTTAATTTTTTAAAACACTGTAGCATTAAAACTTAAGTAGGCATAGGTGGCATATTCTAAAAATTTACTGGACATATATTGCTGAAAAGAAAGTATTATTCAGCCATGCAGATTCACAAAGCAGAGCACATTGTTTAGTTTAATGTTGACATTCATTGCAATGTTGTCAATCCTGCACTAAGTTTGATACCTGTGGTAGATTTTAAGGGTATAAAGTGCCATAGTCACAATGTCTGTATACCCTACTAAGTGCTGGAGTAGCATGCCTGGCCCACAACTGGGCAGACCTCTTCTGTTCCATTAAAGTCTCTCCTCCCCCTACTAAGTGATATAATATTGCTTGGGGCAGAAAACGCATGCACAGAAAAGTATCTGCGATTTTTATTACACTTGCATTTCATTTTAATGCTGTGCTGGTGATGCCTTGCTATCTGCTTCATACTACTTGCACCTTTTGCGGTACTTTTGAAGTTATTTATGCTTACTTATTTTGGTGTTCTCTGTTGCCCAGCAACTGTCCTGGGAGGAGGAACAACTGGCGCAGCCCATAGACTATGCGCACTGTCACATTGACCCAGCACCTTTCCAGCTGGTCGAGCGGACAACACTTATCAAGGTATATACTGAATGCCTCATGAGCCCTCTGTATAGGAAGACGAGCTTCCTAGTTTAGCACTTGATGAACACAGTAAAATATGTCCCCTAATAGCCTTCTTGCCTATCTGTGCGCAATTTTGTCCTTGCTTTTACTTTGCTAGCAGTATAACAGTGCCATTTTGCAAAAGCTCGGTGTTTCAGAGAAAGTGGAGAGGAGGAAAGCAAAGATGTGCAAGTGGAGAGGAAGAAATGCATGGAGGGGGAGTATGGAGTGGCGGTCAGTCACCCTGCTGTCAACTGTTAGCATTTCGCGAAGGTCGCTGCCGGCTAATACTATGCTGCATCACACAACCGTAATTACACTGATAGTGCATACCCTGCCACATCAATCAGAATGATCACCTGTAAACTTTTTTTATGTTGCAAAAAAAGGAAACCTTCAGATCTCATGACATGCTGTGTGCAGTTTAATCTCAGTTCATTTTGTTCCGTTTCTTTTATAAAGGTGCATTCCATATTCTCTATGCTGGGCCTGCAGC
Source organism: Amblyomma americanum (assembly GCF_052857255.1). Classification (NCBI taxonomy): domain Eukaryota; kingdom Metazoa; phylum Arthropoda; class Arachnida; order Ixodida; family Ixodidae; genus Amblyomma; species Amblyomma americanum. The sequence continues at coordinate 175,349,590 of NC_135499.1, forward strand.
ATGCGTATGTCACAGCCATAGGACGTCTTATAGGAGTGGTGGCTCTCAAAGAGGTAGGCTGACTTCTGCTGTTGACTGCATGTTCTGTCCTTCAGCTACTGAGCTGTGTCTGAAAAGACAAGCAAAGGCCCACTGGCAGTGTTAGCTATGTTTTGTGATTTGTGCTTTAACCATCATGAGACAACTAACGGGGCAGGTGACTCTTTTTCTGTCAGCCCTATGGGGCCCTCACAAGAGAGTAAACTTTGCTGAGCGAAGCATGGCAACAAAGCATTGTTGTGAGATAGTCGGATGCGAACAATCACATGCATTATTCGCCAAGAGTGTAGCGTCACCTTGATGTGTAATGGGCAAATGAGCATATGCTTTGCTGAAACCTTTATTCACATGGTAACATGTATAAGGAGTTGCTCACCAAAGTGGAACACAACTAGGTGAAAAATTGTACAGTCTTTGTCAAAAATATACAGCCCAAATAGTTTCCTTCTAAGCTGCATAGTAAGGCTATTGTAGTGCCTGTCAAAGTCATAGGTTAGGGAGGATGAAGACGAGAGTTCCTCTCTTTTCGAGAGATTTGGAATGCTGGTGTCGAGAGGATGTGGCCTTCTGGCGCCAATTCCTAAAACTTCCCCATCTTGCACTTATGCACACCTTTTGCCCTGCATGCTACCCCACAAATTTCCCTTTTTTTCTGGCACACATCCATCTTTCGATCATCCCACATAGTAATTCCCCAGTCCTCCCATACCCCAGCTCCTCCCTGTCCCAGCAGGAACCCACCCTGTCTAGCACAGCTGTGGATGACCAGCGTTACCTGATCACCTGGGCCATCCAGATAGTGTAGCAAATGGGGCCCTGGGCTAAGAGCTCCACCCCCTGAAGGCATCCAACCTTAGTCGATGATAAAAGCTTTTCTCTTTGTCTCTGTGTAGCCGAGAAGGAAATCCAGTGCGCTGTGTATTTTTGACAAAGACTGTGCTTTTCCACAAACGGTGTCTACTTTTGGTTCTGACCAGATAGGACACTAAGGTGTATAAAAGGCCCAAATTTTATTGGTGTTTATGCTCTTTAGTTTTTCATTTCTACTTGCATGCATGTGTATTTTTGTCTTTGTGTGTACCTTTTTCATGTTTTATTGCTGTCACTTAGTATCATTAGATGCTGCAGTGAATTTGGCTGCTGATTATTTGTTCTGACACTTCAGCATGTGGTTATTAGGCATGTCTAACTGTGTTTGATGTACTGTCATTAAATTGAATTAGGATGGGTGCATTCATTGTGCTAAGGAAGCTTTTGCCTCACAGTCCCCACTCATTTTCTTTTTTGAAGAGTTGCTTGATGACAAAGGTTGAATGAGCATGAACAGAAGCACAGAGTAATCCATATTTCCGCACAAATGACAGCCACACTTTGACAGTCCAGAGCAAAAAAAAAAAGGCGATAGTGTTTAACTAAAGGCTCCTTTTCTCCTTTACACGTAAAAAGCTGAGGAAAGCCATTGAGAAGATGAACAGTGGAGGCTTCTCAAAACCTGCTGGTGCACCGGGAAGCGAGTTGCCAAATGGAACAGCAGGAGGTGCTGAGGCACCATCTGAGACGCAGTCTGAGTCTGAAGATGCTGCCGAGTCGTCGTCCAAAGCCACACGACAGAAAAAGTCCAAGAAATCAGAAAGCAAAGGATCACCGGTCTGACCACCATGATGCGTCAGCACAAGGAACAATTTTGTTTGTCAAGTACTCTAGACATTTCCCACATCATACCAAATGCAACACCCATATGCTGTGCTCTCCAAGAGGATGCATTAATTACGCCGGTGATGGTGCTCTTTGGGGGCGAAGGCTGTGGCAAGAGCAAAACATGCCGAGAAGACGCCGAGACTATGTGATGGTTCGGTCTTCCACAGTGTAATTTAAAGATGAACTTTGTAGTCATTTCTTTTTGTGCTGATGGAGCGGTGGAGATGTTTCATACTTGGAAGCAATTTTGAACAGATTGTTTTAATCATGCCTGTTACTGAGCGTACACCTGTGTTATTATGAGCCCTTGCTCCTTAGTTACGTTACGTCTTAATGAATGTTTGTAATAAATTTCACTTTCTATTTAGGGCATCTTAGTATTTCTTTTCACAGACCGATTTTGTACAAATGCAGCGTCTTACAGGGGCAGTGAATTCAGGAAATCATTTTTTTTAGGATGTACGCTTTGCAAGGGGCAATGACTGTGACCATTGCAGCATATTTTAGTCAGCTAAGATTGACTGTTATTTTAATATGTTTTCTTGATTTTCACTGTACTCTGCTGTTGTAAGATATTGCTATGAGTGTTTTCTTTGTTTATATGCACCCTTCTTGTCGTTGCCAATGCTGCTTGTGAGAGACGCTTGTGTGGGCAGTGTTTCATGCATGTGCAAGTGCCGGCTGAGAAACCAGTGCTAACTGCCTTTCCCAGTTTTTATGCATGGAATTTTATGCTTTTGCTGCAGTGAACAGTTTTATTGGTTACAAGACGATGTGTGAGTGTGTACTTTACCAATTTCCAGGATGCTCAACACTGACGGCTAAGCCTGATCATCAGATGTATGTGCATGTGCATGGATGCTGCCTTCTGTCGGCAGGTGTTGTGAGAGTGACACTTTCTCTTTGTTGCTCATTTGTGTGAAAGGATTCATTGTTGTTACGCCATGTTCACACTCAAGTTAAAATACCTTGTTGTTTCATTTTGTTTTCTTTGCATTGTGTTTGTGTGTGTGTATGCATGCTGGCAGAAGATGGCATCCAATGCAAATCGCACACTTCTCCAAGGGGCGCTTTGCTCTGGTCGCTGCCCTATTATTTTTGATATGTATGTTTTTATACAAGGATGCGCATTATTGTTCAGCGCAGTGCATGCCACTGTTGCTTGATGGAAGAAACGTTTTTTAGGGAGTTGTATAGCTTACTGTGAGGCATTTGCACTTTCAGTGCAGCTAATAAAAGTCACAAGAGTCAAGCATTTATGATTCCTTAATATTTTGTGTTTCTGTCTAAGATTCACTGATCTCTTGAAATTATGAATGGTGCAATCTTTTTTTCTGTTGCTTTGAATTGAGATCTAGCTGCCAATATTGCCTATATTTCTTCATGTCCTGATCAGTTATCAACTTTGTTGTAATTCAGAGGTGCACTTCACAACTGGCTGCCTTCATGTCGCCATGATTTTGCACAGAAGATGAAATTCTGCAAGGTCTCTACAAGAGCTATTATATGCTAGCATGATGTATGCTTTTCTCAGTTTAAGTCTTGTGCTGGAGCCGTATTAAACACTTCAAGCATACCCGCACTCTAGTTCTGCAATAGGCATTACACATCAAGTGCTGCATAGGCGAAGTGGTGTTGCACCAGTCCTGGTGCGCCAACTTTGGAAACTAGCCTCACGTGGTTTCATGTTGACTTGATGACTTGCTGCCACTAACATCTATCCTCTCTCAAATCCTACTTCATATCGCAAGATGGGGTAGCTTCCAAGGCTCAGTAAAGTTCACTGCCACCTTTATCCTTTAAAAGAATGGCTGTCTACTGTATACCTCATGACTATACCAACTTCTTCCACGTGCCCCTGGTCCATCCAACATCCATGGCATTTTAGGCAACCAACAATAGGCCTGCTTTATCAGTGGTGCTGATGCCATTTTAGGCTTGGCTATTGTGTTACCGCCACATTACATGTGGCTTTTCAGGTTTCACGTTCCTTGTGCACTGTAGGCTGGAAACTGTACCTGATAGTACTTGGCACGGTGTCAAAACAAATTTTGTTGCCTCTTTGCGTTGGCATGTTGCTAACCCTGAATCGGGTGCTGACCTCCATCACATATGTATAATACTAAATGGCATTAATGCAGAAGTGTTGGACATGAAGTTGCAGACAAAGGTATGTACTACCTCGATGGAAAGAAACGCGAACAACCCGGCGCCAGCATGCCCTGCTGTTGGAATTAATTTTCATCACGCTTTTACCTGGGTGGTACGAAAAAGACGTTAGAGTTGCCCTAGAATGTATCTTGGATGAGTCTAGGGTCTTTTTGCTATCACCGAAGTGAAAGTGCGGTGAAAAGAAATTGAAACAGCAGAGTGTGTTGGCGCCGGGTTGTTCGCGTTTCTTTCCATCGAGATAGTACAGGCAGCCAAATATTTCTTTAAACGACCCCTCCCCTTGTGCCCACATGTGGACTGATATTTGGTTTTCATGGGCCACCCCTCTTTCTCTTGCTAAGGCCCCAGATGCATATGGCTTGTGGAAATAGTCTTTTTGTAAAATCTAGCTGATTAATGCCAGTAGAAGAAGCAAAATCTATACCTTGGTTATAGATTCCATTTATTCATGGCCATGGCCAGATATCACCGGGTACGAGAAGCAGGTGTTACATATGCCAAATACGTGTTTTATTCACACACAACAACTGCTTTTGCTCCACAAGAAGAGGCATGTTTTGCACATATGCTGCATAGAATCTGCACTACCTCAGTCGTTTAATCCCAGTTTTAGCTTTGTCTACAAATGCCATAAATTATAACTAGTCTGAATGATAAATTACAACTGCCCCTGTTTGAGATTGTGGTACCATGTTCTCGATATTGCGCCAATTAGCCTAACTACATAATCGTGTCAATTTCTGTTATATTCGTTAACCACCTATGTGGCTCACACGATAATAGCTGTTCGAGTCATGTACCAGGTAGACTAGAAGGATGTGTGTTAAGGTCCCTAAGTTTCGGCGGCGGAAAATTTTTAATTCCTGGAATTGAGAACTAAGAATCTGTGAAATTCCGCGGGAGGCACTAAATATACTTCAAGAGTACACCTTGCGTTATAATTAGGAACCAAGGGAGGAATATAGTGTGAATTCTTTTCTGAGGTTGCTAACTCAGCCTTTTCCACCAGGCCTTAGAGCAGTTAGGAGAAACTAGCTTTTCAGTTACCTTGGGGCAATGCGCGCGGCATGCAAGTGCGAAGGAGAAGGTGGCTATGGATCTGGAAAGGAGGCCGTGGAGTTCGTTGAGAAAGTTAAGGCACTGAAAATGTTGAGTGAAACAAAAAAAAAGGGCAAACAGGAGCAGGACGAGGCAGCTCAAAGCAATGAGTAGCGGCTGCATTGCGGTGACTGCGGCTGCTGCTGCTGCGTGGGAGGTTGCGTGCGATTGGCTTGATCCGCATCTGAAGCGTTGCTTTTTAAGTGCGTCTACGTATCTGCTGCTTGTTTCAACGTGCCGTCTGCGTTTTTCTCCATTTTTTATGGGAGGGGGTCGACTATGGGCATGAACAGTTTGAGGTTGCATCACAATCGTAATATTTCTTTTTAAAGCTCTCCTGGGTTCTCAAACTACGTCCTCGCGTTAGTCCATGCGAATTTTTTTTTTCATGACACTGTCGTTCCTTCTGACGCCCATAACAACAGTAGCATAACAGAAAAAGAGTTTGACTGCCAACACATGGTCCCGCCAAAAGTGCTTAAATCCGCGTTTTTTGCGGGATCGCTGGAAATTGGGGGTTGAAAAACTTGTACAGTACGTCCCTAAATCAAACCTTTCGGGGGGGTAAAATTTCACCTGGATAGATTTTATAATTTACGACTTGTTTACAGGTAGAGATCGGCGACAGATATGGTGCGGTATACGACGATCGTAAATTTCTGGATGTCCCAAGTTGAAATGATTTCCTCCCTTCTGTGCTTGGTCAATACTTTGCAACGAATGCAATTGCATGGCTTCCAATATTTCTGGCACGCGACGAAATATCTTGAGAATGTATGCCTGCAACAGAGCTTGTATTGCTGTATTCTCTCGATGCCCTCTCACCATAACGGGACAAGGAGAGTGTAGAGACAGTTCCGGGTCTACGATGAGCCCTTCCCTCCCTACGCCACTCCAATAGAGAGAGTGCAGGACGTCACAGTGGCCGCCATTTTGTTGTATAGCCGAACTCGTTATAACGAAACTGATTATAACGAAATAATGGATATAACGATAGAATTACGATTCCTCTCGGAAGCTCGGTGAACACGGGTTATAACCGGACCCCTTCAATTTCTTTAGAACGAGGTTCACCTGTATGTGGAGCATATGGCGAAAGGCCGCGCGGATGACTAATCGGCTTACCGCCACCTGCTCCGGCCTACACCGCTGAAGCTGCACGCTGTACAACAAGATGGATTCCTTGACGTCACGTGGAGCATGAGAGGTCAAACCTTCGTGATGCCCGTGCTTCCACCGTAAATGGCGAAGCTTTTCTCAGTCTCGCACGTTATCGGCAGATGAATCTGACTTGGCCGTTGCGACCAGCGATATATTACGAAGCTCTCGTTTCAGCTTCTTGGTCTGACTGGTAGCGGTAGCGAATGATCGTTTATGATTACGAAGCAGATTATGAAAATGATATTGAGCTTGTTTTTTTCTTCATTTAGCAATGCGTACGCTGACCATCAGCGTCGGCTGCGGGCCGTTTCGTTGGGCAAAGTACACAAAGCGATACTTCAGTGATCTAGAAACCCAAAGTGCAACCCGCTGTGCGCGCTTCGGCCGCTGGACAGATGCGCGGCTGCAGAACCAGGCATCGCTCATAAGCAGTGCACCAGGCTGCCTACAGCTTTGTCCGGTAGATGTCGGGCTTGTCTTCGATCGTGAAGACTTGCACGGGATTGTCCTCGCACCTCGATAGTTCTTGTTCCTCCTGCAGTAGGTGATGGTTAGAGGGCTCTTGTATGAGCACAACAGTCAACAGTTTTCGCATTAACAGTCGCGGTATCGGGAAGTGTATACTGTCGCAATGCTAAATGCGCACCGTAAAACGCTTCTGTCCGTTAGGCCGCTCGCTTCCCAAGCAGCACAGGTAGTAGGCCCAATATTGGTTGTGGATGGTTTCACTCTGGTCCTTTGTACGACCGGCCTTTGCCAATACGTTTCCAATATTGGGCCGATTACCTGTGGTGCTTGGGTTATTCGCGCTGGAATTTGACGAAGGGATGGCAATATACAACAGCCTTTTACTTTTTCAATACCACTTTTTACATATTAGTTTCCTGATTTGAGAAGAATTAATTGCAAATCCGCGTCGTTTGCAGCATTGGCGACCCCCCATAACAAGCAGCCTTCGCACAGTTTGCGCTTAGCTTTGCAACAATGTGTGTAGTTTGTGCCTTCGTATTATTTGAAATAAAGCTCGAAATGTTTCGTGCAAGACGCAGAAGTTCGCCGCAAGACGCAGAACAAGTCTCGACAGACCCGAGAATGCAACGCGGCTGCAAAGGACCTTAGTTGTATGTTTACTTGGCAGCGAATCTTTGAGCGGATCATCAAGTTGGACTCACCAGGTCGGCATCCACCAGCATCTTGGCTTTCCTCCAAATCCTCACGAAGACGTCACTCGTCAGTGGTACGTGTCTCTTGACGTTCCTCCGGCCTCCTGCAGCGCGGAAAGGTTTGCTTGCCTCACTGTGACATTACTGCAGATGCTACGCGTTGCGCATAAAGCGAGAGCAGCAAGGTTTATGGAATCAATAAATGAATTTTAATTAAGGCGACACTGAGGAAAGAACATAATTTGTTTCATGTAAAACTTTATTCTATAGCTCTTTTAAGTTATTGTGACGGTTGTTCAGCAGCAAGAGACATACTTACTACTGAGGAAATTGATCCTAAAATGGAACTTTTTTTTTTTCGTTCACCACTCGTTTGGAACTGGTGCCGTCAAGTCGGCAAACGACTCCGCGATCACCGTTTAGAAGTGAATGGCTGTGTAACCTTGCCTCAGAAATTCGCTTACGAAAATAGATCACATCCATACAGTTTCTTATTGTTACCTGCTCGCCGCGGTGGCTCAGTGGTTAGAGCGCTCGGCTACTGATCCGGAGTTCCCGGGCTCGAACTCGACCGCGGCGGCTGCGTTTTTATGGAGGCAAAACGCTAAGGCGCCCGTGTGCTGTTCGATGCCAGTGCACGTTAAAGATTCCCAGGTGGTCAAAATTATTCCGGAGCCCTCCACTGTAATAGTACGTTTTTCACTTCAAGTTCTTTAACTCCAGTGTTAGGCTGGTATGGAAACTTTCACAGCAGTTCTTCGAGGTTTACCGCAGGAAGAGCCGTATTGTTATGGCCGAATCCAGGTTTCGTGCCCAACAATAGGCAAGCCAAATATGAAACCTCATTTTCCCGGCTTTCCTGTGCTTCTGCATTGTGGATGAAGTCATCACAGTTTGCTTCCAAAATTGGTCGGCGCTGACGATACTTTTATTTAATTCTTTCAACTTTTCTAGCTTACATAGCTTCCACTTTCGGTGAAAGTAGCCTCACTGTCATTCAGTAGAACGCGATAACCCATCGATACAGGTAAGTTGCGATTTGTCCGGTGGTCTAGCTGGAATTTGGCACAGCAAGTGGATTTTGGCAGAACACATGGCGCATACAACTGTTTATCGTTGGTGTTTGATGAGAGTAATAGATAGGTGTTAAGGGGAATTGAACATTATCGCGGCGCGGCAGAGGATAAATCATGTGGACGAGGTTAGGAAATTAGCGAGCATGCGCGAAAGGCTGCCACGGTTGACGCGCGACTGATGTCATTTGGAGAGAATTCCGAGAAGCCTTTATTCAGCGATGGGCTCAGTTTTGTCGCTGCTGTTGGTGGTGACGAGAGCAGAAAAAGCAGCGACGCTGTTTCCTTAAATCGCTCGATATATAGCGCTCAAAGCGCTAGGTAACTTTTTTTTTTAAGCTTTCCACGCGTACTAATGCGAGACTGGCAGTCAGCACGTGCTGTGAGCATACCAGTGAGGTGACTGATAACGAGGCCAAGGACGACAGTGGCCAACGCTGACAGCAGGCCTCCCCAGTAGCTGGACAGTCGGTACACAGGAAACACGGACGTCGCTGCTTGATTCCTGCCGCAAATAAAATAGAAGAACGCAATGAAAACTTCCGTCCACTTGACTGCATCATGGCGCGTTTGGTATGTTCACCGAGAAATGAGACAGTTACATATGCGTCTTTCGTTTCTTCAAAACCCAATTTTCATTTTTTTTTTCTTCAAGAACGAGCTTTATTTTTTCTCCGCACGCGTGACACGAGCACTCACGTGGTCATGGTCAAGTTAGCGGCGAGGACGTGACCTGTGTCGGGACAGCGATCTAGTGAGACGGGCATCCTCGGAGGCTTCGTGCCGTAGAGCAGCCTGCCCGTAACGGCCCATGCCTGGAAGGCCAACGTCAACGTCGTAGCCACGGCGGCACCCTGCGTGCACAATGCGCATGGGGTCTGAGAGCGCACCGCCCACGCGTCACTCATTTTGGTTGGTTGGTTGCCCTCAAATAAAGGTGGCACATACCCACTACGGGGGAGCGGCCAAGACACAGGAGGTGAATTGCTGGAAACAGGAGCGTTTAGAAGGAGAAAAGGGGTAGTAGTAGGATATAGGCTGACAGATTGGACGATGCACGCTCATTTTAACACTACAGACGTCATTATTCGCTGCTTCGTCGTCTGCTGCGAATCACAGAACCGCCGCTATTCAGATATGCTTTCACGTCACAGTGCACGGAAATAGAAGCCGGAGCTCGGGATAAAATGAATGGTCTATAGTAAATTATCTGACAAACCCTTGAGCCTGTCTTTTCTCGTTCTGTCATTCCCGAGGCCCTAGCTGCGCACAGTTATTAGACAGAAAAAAAAAACGGGGGTATCTAAGCAATTCTTATGATGTACGAAAGTGAGAGCAAGTGTAACTGGCTCCCTGGGTCAGTGGAGACCTCAGTCGCACTTAGAGGTACGTGGCGGTGGGGACGCTGGCGACCTATTGCTCCAGGAGTGGGGATGACGTCACTTTCCTGCCGCGTTTCGGCCACGTGGTTCTGGTCATCATCATCATCAGCCTGACTACACCGACCGCAGGGCAAAGGCCTCTCCCGTGTCTCTCGAATTAAGCCAGTCCTTTGCCAGCTGCGGTCACCGTATCCCCGCAAACTTCTTATTCTCATCCGCCCACCTAACTTTCTACCTCCCCCTGCTACGCTTGCCTTCTTCTTGCCTTCGCATTACATACGCCCCGCCCAAGCCCATTTCTTCCTCTTGATTTCGACTAGGATGCCATTATCCCGCGTTTGTTCTCACTCTGCCCGCTTCCGGTCTCTTAACGTTACTCGACAGGGGCACTTAAGTCTGCTTATGTATATGTGGGGGAAGGCTAAAACATTACTGTCGCTGGGTGCATGGTTTACGCGTAATATTTGTACATGCATTCAGTTTTTTTTAATCGAACGACCGAATCGTAGTTTCCTCCTTGAGATTTGTGGATGGTGACTGAACTCGCTTGTGAGACCGGGAATTGAGTTCTTTTAAGTATTATATGGAAGATGCCTTTGCATTTGAGGTGGCACTCACACGTGCGTATGACACCATCCGAAACGCTCTACGACGAACAGTTGTATCACAATTTTGATACGAAAGTCTGGGAAAGAAGTATGGGAGTTGAACGTGCTTATGTCATCGGTTCGAATCCCTGTCACAAGGTATCCTCCAACTTGACTAGCACATGTAAGCTATGTGCAAATAGGAATGGTACGACACCACCCAGAACGCTCTTCGACTAACGGATGCGTCACAATTTTGGTACGAATTTCAGCAATACTGACGCCACATGGAGGTCGGCCAGTGGTGCGTAGATATTGAATAGGTGGTGCGCGGCTTTGCTGTGTGCGTTATACGGCCCTATATTTCTTGCCATCGCTGGTATTTTCTGTATGATCTGCGAGTGCACACACATGCCCCCAGCTTTTCTCGTAATGGGTAACTTTTTCGCATTAAAAAAACTGAAAATTAAAATTTATTTTCGGGGAAATGAAATGGCGCAGTATCTGTTTCACATATCGGCAGACACCTGAACCGCGCCGTAAGGGAAGGGATAAAGGAGGGAGTGAAAGAAGAAAGAGGTGGCCGTAGTGGAGGGCTCCGGAATAATTTCGACCACATGGGGATATTTAACGTGCACTGACATCGCACTGCACACGGGCGCCTTAGCGTTTCGCCTCCATCGAAACGCGGCCGCCGCGGTCGGGTTCGAACCCGGAAACTCCGGATCAGTAGCCGAGCGCCCTAACCACTGAGCCACCGCGGCGGGTGGATTAAAAGTTTCAGAACCTGAAAATTTGGTGACTGCAAGTGAAGACGAAGCGTCAGGATAGGCCAGCCGCCGAACCCAGGGTAGTAAGCGCAAATCGCGTTAAAGACGAGGCGAATAGCTTCACGCGCGTTCACACGCATTCAGCGCGCATGGTGAAGCGTAGAAGAAGAAGGGACTAAGGACCAGCCAAGCTTCGTGTGAAAGCGGTAAGCAAGACTGCACAGTTCACGGCGATACCTGAATCGTGCATTCTGTTCCCGCCGTGTCTTTTCGTGCAGGAGATTCCCCGCTACCTAGAGAGGGTGGCCGAATTTGGATCTTGCCAGTCAATATCTGCATTAAACGGGCTATAGAGAATAATCGGTGGAGTCTGATGTCGTATGGCGAGAATATTTCCCAGTCCAAGTGGCTTATGGAACAATTCCCAGGTGGTTCCAGTTGGTTCCAATTGGTATTAATTGAATTTCTAGTTGGTTCCGAGGGGAACTAACTGGGAATCGTTCCGTAAACCAGTCGGACTGCGAAAGATTTTCACCCAAAGCGAGATGAGATGAAACTCTTGTTCTATAATAGCAAACAAAGCTCCAAGATCCCACGAATCCGCCTATGCACATGTTTCGCGCTCGGTCAGAGACAGCTAGGGCCAAAAAGTTTACGCCCGCTGTCTGAACTATATAACTTTCTTGCGGCCGCGAAACGGTTCGCATGTGTGAATACCTAGCCGCGCTATTTTGCGCGGCAATTGCACATGCAATTGCCCTTGCATCTCGCCTGGTGCAGGGATACGCCTTGCGTGTTTACGCGAAGGAACGACTCGCGACGAAGTATTCGCCGTGTCGATGCCAGTGGCTGGCTGACAGACGCGATGTTTTTGCACCAACATCCGGAGGATATGCACATTAGAGTATATATCGCATTAAGAGTGTGGCAGCGTTCGAAAAAAAAAATTTTCTCTTGTCACAAAACATTTTCCTGTAGTATTTTATGACTTGAGAACAAATTCCTGTAGTAACAAAAAGATTTTCTGTAGTATTGAGCTGCAGTCTTCTGTCGTAACGACAGAGCCAGTTCTGTCGCAACAACAAGCAACAGACAACAAGTAATACTACACAAAAATCTGTCGTAACCACGAGACGACAAAAATATGTTGTATTTTGTGACCGGCTCTATCCTATTTTTCAACTTATTACGCGTCATTTACCTCAGCATGAATGGTTTTGGAGACATCTGCGCCGTGTTTGTGCACAATCATATCATTAAGAACAATAAACTTCTACTGTGTTATAGGAGCTATGCTGCCACGCATTTATTGGAATAACGCGGAGTGCACTAACCTCCTTCCACGTAAGAAGTATAATCGACTAAAGATAGAAGCCCACTTGCTTGAGTACGTACAAAGTAATCTACCAGCTTTGCTTGAGGGTCATCTGATACTCTGGAGAGCATTGTTCCGAAGTGCCCCGAGGAGAGTGGGAAACTGCATAGTGCAGCTGTGGCCTTCTTTCTTCCCTCTCTCCATCTACGATCACTAGGTTAATAATAATAATAATTGGTTTTTGGGGAAAGGAAATGGCGCAGTATCTGTCTCATATATCGTTGGACACATGAACCGCGCCGTAAGGGAAGGGATGAAGGAGGGAATGAAAGAAGAGAGAAATAGGTGCCGTAGTGGAGGGCTCCGGCATATTTCTCCGGATCAGTAGTCGAGCGCCCTAACCACTGAGCCACCGCGGCGGGTTGATCACTAGGTTTAAAAATAGTTTTCCTTTGTAGGATGCGATGTTAAATGGGACAATGCGTGTGAGCGTGTTATCTGGCAAAGTAACGTAAAGAGCACCGCCTACTCTAGCTACGTCTGTGTTGTCATCTCTGCCTGGTCATCGTGGGTATGTTTCTGGTTGGCTACCTAACGGAAATCCAGTGATCTTTCAAACGTTTTGAGTTGGCAGTCACTTAACATTCGTTTGAGTCCACTCTGTCCGCCACACCAAACCGTTTTTCAAAATACCGAGTAAAGCTCTTTCATAACAGCGGAAACAGCAAACCGAAACTCAGTCCATGGCCAGGAAAAATGGACGCCTCGCATGACGCAGCGATGACGTCACAAACATCACTATGAAACACTTGTATGCGCGTTTAATGGCTGAAGTAGCGATTGGAGACTATGATTAGTTTCATAATATGCTTGAGACGGCCTAATTAGAAGCCAAAAAATTTTGTTCCTGAATCTCCCGAGAGTGGGTTTTAATATGAGAGGAGTGTTTGTAACGTCGATTAGTAATGGAAGTATGAAGGCCATCGAAATGTCGAATTTTAAATTCCATTTGCTCCGGAATGACATGTAATATGGCTGCCAAACTTGGTGTATGGTATGGTATGGTATGGTATGGTATGGTAGGGTGTGGTATGGTATGGTATGGTATGGTATGGTGTTTCATGTCTTGAAGCGACTCGGGCAATGAGGGACGCCGTAGTGGAGGGTTCAGGATTAATTTACTCCACCTGGGTAACGAGAGAACAGCGTGCTGTATAAGTTGCATAGAGTATGGTAATCTCGAAAAACCCCTGAGCTGCCCTTTAAGCGCAGTGCGAAATTAATGTGCCTCAAACCTTGGTCGATTGTTTCCAAGTTCGCATTCAAAAATCTGGAAATACATACATTACCCATGCTTTGGTACAAATTCTTAAAGTGAAGTTATAAATTCAGTCGAATCGCGAAAAGTTTTGTTAGGCAGTAAAGAAGGCCTTCCTGCGCACGGCTGGCGGTGGGGATAGATAGAGGCGCGGCCGGTCTCGAGTAGGGTGTCTCGATCGAGGCACAAAATCCCGTGCAGGCTTGAAGTTGAAGTTGCACGCAACTCCATTCCTCTGGCTAGCTACTCCCATTTTTTTTTCTTTCTTGAAAGGAGAAGAGATGGGGGAGATGTAAGTATAGTCGATCTTTCCAGCTAGACCTTTAATTGCTCAGCAAGCAGCCAACAGTACACATAACGCAGTACTGCGGACAGTTGAAAAACTCACTGTGTAAGGAATCGTTTGCTTGGTAAGGTGGATACGAAATGCAGTAAATTTCAAAATCCTATATCTAATTGTATGTGGTAAGGTTGTTTCTCGGATGACGTCTAATACACCTGCACTTGGTGGATTAAATAATGTTATGCAGAAAGGAAAGGCAAATAACATATATAAAACGCTTCATGACACACGGGGTTGGAAGGGGGAATGGGAAAAGTTCGCGCGTACCACGCATGGTAAGGGACCCGCCTGAGTGGGTTCAAAATTCAAGTCACTTTTGCTCGGGACCGCGCTGCCACAACTTGCCACACGCCTGAACACTGATGACGTTCCTGCGAGCATATGTCCTTGTGCCTGAAAACAACTTCGACAAAAAGTGTGTTATACAGGGCGCGGATTTATTGGTGACTCTTGTAAGGGGTGGTCCTATTTTCGCAATGCATTTTTTTTGAGGGGGGGGGGGGGGGGCTGTCTTCTTCGGAAGAATGGTGTTTTTCGTGATTTCCTTCGAAATTGATTGCATTACAAAACATCTAATACGTCGTTTAGAGCAGGTTGCAGGAGAGACGTACAGATGGCCGCGATGGCTGGCGGCGACCTCGTTGGCCCGCTCAATGTGAACATTTCTTGCCAAGGGGGAGGGGGGAGAAGGGGGAGCATCCACTCGCCTGTCTCCTACTTCCCGCCTCAAAATCGCCACTCTGTCTGACGCTGATATTTTTTTGCTGCATCTAGAACTAACCTCGTACGAGGCAAAAGCCTCGGAAACCTTACTTGTCGGCGTTATTTGTGCACACGAAGCTGCAGTACCACATGTGCAACAACAGCAACGATACCGGAGAGTTTGTTTAGAAAAAAAAAATTGTGCATTTTTTTTTCTTGCGCAGAGTTTAAACGTGGTCCCGCCGCCATGTGGTCGTGCGAGACCAAAGTGGGAATCACTTGCCTGATCGTGATTTGTGGGGTGAGTTTCGTAGCAACACATACAATGTTCTTAATTATACGCCATTTAATTTGCTCTGCAAGAAGTGAATAGCTGTTCCAACCATTGACAAGCTCGTGAATAGTGCGTTTCCCATTCTTTTTCAGAGCGCGAACACAGTAGCGTTCGCAGCAGCTATCCTGCAATGGGAAGGTGAGGGAAAAAAAAAATTACAAGGCTTCCGTTCTCCGGTTCGTACTGGAAAAGATTACCGGCTCAAAATACTAGCCTGCTTAAAAAAAAAAATACTGGCAGCGGTGGGATTCGAACCCACGCCCCCGAAGAGACTGGTGCCTTAAACCAGCGCCTTAGACCGCTCGGCCACGCTACCGACGGAGGAAGCGAGTCTGTATTCCTATAGAAATATCATACGCCGCCTTTTTTTTTTTCCTCGAGACGTTTACGAGTGTTGTAGGTCTTACTAAGGGTCAGTGACTATCGCATGGATTTCAGTGTGTCTCGAAACGTAAATAGAACACTTCTGAGAATGCTTTTGTAGCAGCAAAGCAAACAACATCTTCCAGCGTTGCATTGCAGAACGAGAGGCCAAACAATGGCATGGCACCGGAATGATGGCTGAAGGATTCAGCCGCATAATGTTGGAATCTCACTGATAATGAGCTATTCTGTGCGACGAGGGGAGGGGGTTCTGATTTAGCTGTTGTCAGGCGTTAGCCAGAGCGACAGATACAACAAGTGTCATTCTGCGCAGCCTATGAGCTGCCTTCAGCAACGTTCCTTGCGGGCAACGGCGGGAAAGTTTGAAAAGGTCGGATCCAAGGTTCTGTAGGATCCATGCTGTAGGTGGGCAGCCCATAAATCAGCCGTTAGTTGACACTGGAGCAGACGCCTCAGGCAGCGTTTCATGCTCTCTCATGTTTCAGTATAGATGAAGGCGCCTTGTTCCAAAAAAAAAATAGC
This sequence comes from Amblyomma americanum, assembly GCF_052857255.1. Taxonomy (NCBI): domain Eukaryota; kingdom Metazoa; phylum Arthropoda; class Arachnida; order Ixodida; family Ixodidae; genus Amblyomma; species Amblyomma americanum. The sequence continues at coordinate 175,365,651 of NC_135499.1, forward strand.
ACTAAGGAGGAAAGAAATTACTAGAAAGGCGAAATCAAAAAGGAAGAATTGGAGGGGAAAAGAAATGGTATAGCGCCGAGTTTCTGAGCAGTGTAGAGCTCTTTATGAGTACAGCTCTTTATGAAAGAGCTCCGCAGTGGCCTTGCGACTGTTTGTCTCGCCAGGGGCAGATTTATGGGGGCACTGCCCGAGCAATAAACTTCATATAAAACTAAACATCAGCAAGAATCGCATGTTTCAAATGCAACTGCTACCCCGGCGTACCGCTCCAAAAGTGTCCCGTAAATCCACCCCTGGTGTGAAATGCAAATTTTTGTTCGCGATAAACACTGTTTAGTAAAATAATTTCCTTTCGTTGATTTTTCCTAACTGGGCGCCTTGATCCAATCCTTTTATGCAGAAATGGTGGTGTCTCTCACTTATGGAGTCATCTTTTTCGGGACTAGCATATTCGTCGTGATTCTGCTCTTCTCCGTCCTGGTGTCCGTGAGTATACAGGAATCGACCGTGTGCGCATGCATTCCGCAATTATAGTCGCATCTGTAGAAACATCGCAGTCGGCGTCTTGGGCATCGTAGGAGTTTACGAGTGCGCACCTAGAATCACTCAATGCCTCTAGCACGCTGCTTTTTTATTGCTTTGATACTGGTTTACAGTGTGTATGCAAACCCAACCAGGAGCATGCAAAATATGCAAAAAAATCACCTGATTAGTGCCTGCCCTCACTGAAGTGAAATGCGAGTTCTCGGGTGGAGCTGCTTCCTTGCTAGGATCTTTATAGGGTCATGCGGAAGGTTGGTCAACCGTTACAGGAAAAGAAAATGAACACAATTACACTGGCAGGGACAGATTTATTTGCAGCTCTGGAAGGGGGCCTCTTGAGGGGTAGGGTGGTCGTATTTGCGCAACGCACATTTTAAATGAAAATGGTGACTGTGCGGTTTTCCCAATAAAAATTTCTCTTTTCCTTTTTCTTTCTGATTCCTTTTTGAATATGTTGACTGGTACATTTTTGAACACAATGATGTCACATGGCACGTATAGGAGCCGAAATTCCAAACCGGTCCAGGAGATTCATCAGTCTCGGTCTCGGAGGGAAATCTCAGATGAACGTCAATATTGGCGTGAACAATGAGCGTACACCGTGCCTCAATATCCAATGCCTGTTATCTTCGGACATAGCCAAGTCGACAGATGCTCAAAAATTAACATTTCCGGCTTGTTTCTTGGGGTTTCTACGCCTATAATAGTGTGGAAGCCTGTCTTGAAGGAAGGGTTTGATTATCTGACGTCGTTACTACGTGAGAAACAGCACAGCGGTCGCGCACCACCACCGCCGCCATCTCTTTGGCGCGCCTCGCAGGACAGCCAGAAGGGCATGACGATAATGATGCACGCCTGCAAGACGCGGCCCCTCTTTCTGCTCATCTTCCTGGGCCTCTTCAACGCCGAGGTAATATGTGCTCTGTGCATGTCCTATACTAACGCACGGAATCACTACGAAGCTTTGAAATCGCAAGCTGCAGAACACATTGCAACCTTGAGGACCTGCACACCGAGAAGAAAGTAGCTCGAAAATAAGTCTCAGAGCTTTTATTCCCATGCTACTGCTGACTTGGTTTTATCAGCCCTATCGATTCGCGTTAAAGAATGAAACTTTCAGTCACGCATGTTCTTGCTCCACGGTTTTCTGACTTGTTCTCTCATACAGGGCGACGTTTTTTAGTACTGCGGCTTGTCGGCGCAGTCAAGTGTCAGATTGAAAAACCAAGCTCAGGACAACACACATGTGCAAGCCAGCTACGCCTCTCACATCCGAAATACGTAGCGAAGTCTACAATAAGTTCACGGCGCCCACGTTAGATGAACCTTATATTGGCTTTAACTTTTTGCCAATATTAGGTTGAAACATGAAAGCAGGGTGCGTTGCTGGGCCAGTTGGTTTGGCATTGTGAACACTGAAGCGAGTGCGCTGTCTCGTCCTCCCTGCGTCCTTCGTCTGCCAGCGCTTCAGTGTTCACAATGAAACATGAAACTCAAGCGCGGTTTCTGCTCTTCCTCTATGTGGCGAAGTACAATTCTGTGATATACAGACTTTTCGTAGAGCAGTCCATTGGGTTTTTATGAAACGGTGTGGCTGCGTCTGTAAAGGTGACGTAAATGCCTTAATAGCTAGAGGCGCGTGTCCGGAAACTCTGCACACTATACTCATCCTGTCTACCGCCATTATTACAGTTCACTGGCTGGATCCCTGTGTACAACTGCCGTATGTCTTCTTTGGTGATGAATTGTAATAGCCGTTAAGTTGATCTCAGCAAAATCCTTAATTTAGACAGTAGTTCTAGCTTCTTGTGCACAATTGTAATAAATATTCGATATACATGTAGTTTCGTAAACATGTTGTGATACGCCTGTATTGCGACGAAGCATGGTACGTCTCTCTTTTGCTCAATCATGCTACAAGCTCTGAAATTCACTAGCCTCGTTCTGGGAAACAAATGTGAACTAACGACTTGTCTGCGCTTGCCAGCTGAAAAATAATCAGCTATGCACTCGGGTGAGGCCAACGACCCAAGCCAACGCGACGTTTCTGTTAGATACGCAGCTAGGCCGTCATATAGGTGTGCTCGGCGACAGATTTTTCTGGCAATCAAATGAAAGGTACAGGGGCGAAGCCTCTGCAACTATGTCACTCCGCCATAGTTCGGCTATAGTGCCTAGATTATTGCAGGCAGTATAGTGCGGCCTCAATAAATACGCGCCGCAAGGTGCAGCTTGCTTCGCAGTTTCGGTCGCTGAAACAGGTGGCGCCATCCGTGGAAGCTTCTTAGAACTGAGCACGCCTAAAAATTGTTTGAATCAAAGAAACAGTTTTTTCCGTGATCCTCGAACGTTGAAAATGTACATTTATGGTAGAGTTATGTCCTAAATAACAAGTGCTACCAATGTGCGATGTCTTAAGCTGAAAATAAGAACTGCAACCGGGAACTATACATTCGCTGCGTTGAAAGAGAAGGCGTGTTTCGACGCTGTGTCCTTGGCTCCATTGCCAAGAAAAATCGCGTAGTGCAGCGAAGTTAGAGGAGCACCAATTGCTAATGCAGTTCTCGTCTCTAAGTTTAGTTTCACGAAATACCCATGCTGAGAATCTACTTTCTGACTGAATATTGAATACTAAAACTCTCGCTACAGAACGCCCTCTCTTTTTTCTCTTGATTGCATACGACGTGAGAGAAGCTGGGCAGCTATATACTCAAGTTAGGGAAATAATAGTGACTGTGCAGTACAGAGCAATCACAGCGACAGCTATGATTATTTATTTTGTTCCATTTTCCTGCGAAATAAACTTTGGTCGAGCACATTTATATAGGTAGGCTAATCTTAACGTTTTCGCATTCATAACGAAGGTGAATAATACCCCTGTTACACGGGCGTTTTCAACGGCAGTTCAGTTGACTCTCAGTTGAACTGAACGGCAGTTAGCGGTGTTACACGGCAGTGCTAACTGCCGTTGAAATCTCAACGGCAGTTGAGTTCGACTGAGATCGGGGGTCCCAGTTGAACGGCCAACTGACAAGATGGCGACCTAGGGACCGAAAAACTTGCCCTCTTACTGGATTGTCTTGGCTCAGTGTGCTTCGAACCCGTAAATTTCTACCGCAAAGCAAAAACTACACAAAAATAATTGTCACTATAGTAAAGAATATATACACTACGATCATTTACAACAAGAAAAAAAATGCACACACTGCTTTTTTCTTATTTAAACTTCGCTCTAGATGCGAGGTCATGTGGTTAGAGTGCTAACTGAACTGAACGCGAAGTGCTCGTGTAACAGCTGGCGATTCCAGTTGAGTTCAACGGCAGTTGAAATCCTCAACTGGCGGTTAACTGAACTGTCGTTGAAAACGCCCGTGTAACACGGGTATCACGATGATTCTGACTATATATGTGAGGGTGCACTATTCTTGTTTTCCCACTGCTGACTGTGAATGACAACGCCGTCGCGACTGACGTTAGCGTGCCTCGACGTTGCAGCTTCGCGGCGTGATCGAAGTCAAGTACGAGAGGCCGGGCGTCGCAACGCAGGCACGCGCACCGGGCCCATCGGTAAGCGCGACGACGGCGACACACTGCGCCACGTTGCCGTGAGCGCTTAGATCCTTGGTTCTATTAAGTTCAGTTCTGTGATTACATATTTATTCATATTTTTGCACTAATTGCCCAACACTGCTTAGGGTGACAGATGTGTGGCCGGGGTTTGAGGTGTAAGGAAAATCAGTCAGAAAGGCCAAATGCAGAAAAACAAATGTAGCTTCTCTGCGCGCGCGCGCGCGCACGCACACACACACACACACACACACACACACACACACACACACACACACACACACACACACACACACACACACACACACACACACACACACACACACACACACACACACACACACACACACACACACACACACACGCGCGCGCGCGCGCGCACGCGCACACGCACACGCACACACGCACACACACACACGCACACACACAAAGAAGAGGTGACCTTAAATGCGGTCAACAGGAAAAAATAAAATAGACCAGAGTCAAAGAAATACGAATATCAGAACGTTGAAACGCGTACATGTATCAGCAATGAGTACATACGTAATAGAGCACACATGAAAGCACCGCTTACTTATATCAGGAAAGCCTAATGTCTGTATTACATTAACCGGCACGACGTTCCAAGCTTTAATACCATTAAGCTGCGATATTTTTTAACTGTAAACATTGTGAATCAAAGTATATATAAAGTTTTAAGACGCGGTATCTTTTCGTGTACGTCAGTTAATGGCCCCAAACGTTCAGACAGACGGGGAGTATATATCTTGCAAGGCGGCCGCTATCAACCTAAAAGATTTATTTGCATGAACTAATCTTCGGTCGCATTTCGATGAAGGCGATACCCGCCGCGGTGGTTCAGTGGTTAAGGCGCTCGGCTACTGATCCGGAGTTCCCGGGTTCGAACCCGACCGCGGCGGCAGCGTTTCGATGGAGGCGAAACGCTAAGGTGCCCGTGTGCTGTGCGATGTCTGCGCACGTTGAAGAACCCCAGTTGGTCGAAATTAATCCGGAGACCTCCACTAGGGCACCTCTTTCTTCCTTTTTTCTTTCACTCCCTCCTTTATCCCTTCCCTTACGGCGCGGGGCCATTTACTTTCCCCATGAACCAGTTTTCAAAAACGAATTTGAAATTCTAGAGACTCGTGTACTGTGCAATGTCTGCGCACGTGAAAGAACCCCAGGTGGTCGAAATTTGAGGAGGCCCTCACTACGGCGTCCCTCATAGCTTGAGTTGCTTTAGGACGTTAAAACCCCATAAACCAAACCTAACCTTCTCTATACTGATGCATGGTAAGTGTAAGAAAAATCGGATTAGACAGGTTGTTACACTTTACAGGTAAGCTTATTATGAAATGCTTTCTCTTCCTAGAGACACGCCTTCGTGTGTCTGCAAAATCCACAGAATATGTCTCCCACAAAAAAGTTGCTAGAAATCGTACCTATAGTTATGTCCCTCCACATGATTCTTGTGGTGGAATCCGCGATTGAGCGACATTTAAGTTTTTCTGGCATTAAAGCTTCCTCTCTCTTTCAGCTACGCTCTCAGCTGCGCTCACACCAGGTGCTCGCCGCTGCCTCCGCCGCCGCTCAGGTAGTCTTTCTTTTTGTCTGCTGAATCATGCGTCCTGGACATCGGAGCTCCGCTTAGAATAATGCGTGCATTGATGCACGACGCGTTGCAGTTTCATTTTATCGTACGCATAATTTAATTACTACAGTCACTTCTGATCCACGTTCAAGCGTTTCCATAAAAGAAAACTTCGAGCTTGCGGCACTGAGGCTTAGTCGTCAAAGGTTACACACTAGGTATGTTGGTTAGAAAAATCCGGACAGATTTTGGTGCCAGTGGTTTGTTTATGTTACGGTCGAATTCTAACGTTATTAGACCATCTAACTGTTGTTGGTGGTAATTAAGCATACAAGTGAAGGGAAAAGAGGTGCTCGTTATGGCATATGCATGACGGAAGCCAACAGGCACCGAAATCAAGGAACATAGGAGAATGACTTTTTATTTTTTAATTTCAGTTTTTCATCAATGGGAGAATAATAAAAGCAAAAAAAGAGACAACCACACGCCACCGGTGGGATTGCAAATAGAATCACTCCATCTGAAGCTTAACTGATTACTGCGGTCAATTACCACCCCAGAAAAGTAACTGAATAATTACAGAACAGTAATCGATTACTGCTGCGTTACTTTTCATCGTTTTCACTTGGTCATCGAAATCAAAGCTTCGATGAAGTAGCTCGCCTAATTAGTGCTGGTTATCCAAGTACATTTATTTCCAGCATTTGTGAAAGATTGCTCTACAAAACAACAGAGACAGAAAAGCGAAGAACGAAGCGAACAGCCAGGTTTTTCCGTATTTCCACGGGCTGTCGCCCAATAATAAGAAGACGGCAAATAGATAGCGCAGGGGGGCGCTGCAAGCAGCCGTCTCGACTAGGCTAGGTGATGGCTAGGTGGCTTGAGCCACCGCCCGGCTTAAAGGGTTCAGCCTTATCCATCCATCCACCGACCAAGACGCACGCTCGCATCGCTGCAACTGTTTGAAACTTTCTGGCCCCAACGTTTTTGGGCTAGGCTTCCAAAAATGAATGGAACACCACCATCATGTTCCTCGCCACCTGTGGACAACGGTTTCAATGCTTCCGCGTTGAAGACTACCCCAGGAAACCATTCCGATACATCGGATACGCCTACCGCCGATGCCGCCAACATGGCTCCCGGGCAGTCTCGGCAAGACGCCGCGGCAACATCACTCCGCAGCGGCAGAGATAACGCGGCGCAATCTATCGCTGTGCTTGACGCCGACGCAAGCATGACGGATGATGATTCCAGCCTTGTGGCTGCGGCGATACCCGTCTACAATCCTTTCTCTGTTCTTTCCACGGAAAACGTGCCTGGAACTAACCCTTGTCAGGTAGGATCTTGCATTTTTTTCATTTTCGAAATTTGCCAAGCAACCTAGGGTGAGGCGCTTTCCGTTGAACTCAAGAAAAGGCTACCTTTGCGAACAAACGACGTGGCGTGAAGCTTGACCGCTTCAGACAGCTATAAATGCTCGCTACACGGATGAGCATTTTCGGTCGCAGAGCTCTGTCTCGGCGCCCATGGTCACCACACTGGGCAGAATCGATCACTTCGCTGATAATGACCATTCTGAAGAGGACGATTGGCAGCCTGTTAGGCGAAAGAACAAAGGTACAGCTGCCGATTCAATCAGTGTTAAACACACTGCGATAACTAAGCTAACCTCACCTGGACAACTAGGCACGCTAGCTTTCAGGCACGGTCTCTTCAAAGAAGCAATCAGTTTGCAGTCGAAATATCGCATACGCATGCCAGGGACCATCTTCTCGGACTACAGTCTCTCTTTATTTCTGAAAAGGCGACACCTATACAGGCTTATGGAGCCATTCGCCCCGGCCAGATCCGCAGTGTTCTTAATCGTGTCAAACTGGCTAACAAGCGAACAGCTCGGTGCCAACCTCACGTGCTACTCGCGCAAGATAATTAAAGGGGTCGGGAAATGTTTTCCAAAAAATTTTGAATCACGTGTGCATTTGGAATTCTGACCCTTCATTCTATACTATACTTCGGTTCGTTTCATCGTCCGAGTTGACTGAATAGCGAAAAAACTAAATTTTGGTTTCCCAGCGCGTTCCTCCTCAACTGTACAGCAAACGTCATCTTAAGCAGTCAATAGGAGGCTTCTGTCGTCAACACAACATGGCGGCTTTGCGCGGTTGACCGAGGTCATTGCACCATATGGACTCGGATGTGGCGTCAAAATGACGTCACGCCAGGTTATTAAAAAAGCGTCGATCTTCCCGAGTTGCACCGTCGCCTGCTAGGACGGAGTCTGTTGTTGGGCTGCCACATGCATGAAAACTTGGCCGGTGGGCCACACCGGCCGCCGCTTGCGAAGTGCCGCCAAATACAAGCAAGGACACACGGAGCGGCAAGCATCTATGCGCCGCTAGACTCAAGCCCCGCCCGCAGCCGGTGTAACACTTCGCCACCGCACGCCGTTGCCTGAGCGCTGCTTGGCTACCTAAGTTCGCACCAGAAAAGACAAAATAACAATGTTATCAGAAAGACTGCCTGCTGTACTCGAGCGACGACAAACCATGCCTACCCAGGTAGCGAGCTTTCGGCAACTGCGCTGAACGCGGGCGCGCCGGGCAACGACCTGCGCTGCTGTCTGGCTGCCGTGGTCGTCGCTAGGCCTACAGCCTGTAGGAGCGCGAGCCGGACCGCAACGGCGGGGCAGCTAGTGGCAACTGCAAGGCAGTTGTGACAAAAAATTTGCTTGTATTGCAGTTTTTATACTTCTACCAGCAACTCGGTACTGTTGAACAATCCTCAAAAATGATCAATTTTTCGCACTTCTCTATCCCAGAGTCTATTATTTACGTCAAGAACAATATTTCGCTCATTTTTATGACGCTGGCGGACGAGATACAGGCTAGCCGGCTGGCCTGCAGGCTCGGTGTATATCGCGTTCGCCCCAGAAAAGACAAAACAGCCATGATACAAGAAAGGCTGCCTGCTATATTCGACCAAGGGCAGCAGCCGAGCTTTCGGCACCGACGTCCTGGTCCAGGATCGCGATCTACGGATCCAGTAGCCAATGAGCAGGCATGCCTTGTTCTCTCGCGCGCTGGCCACACCGAGCTTGATACTTCCGTGTGGTTCACGCAGACGCAGGAGGTAGGGAGTGTGCGCCTTATCTTAGAAGGTGACCAACAAGCCTTTTTTTTAAGTATTATCCCACTGTTAAGCACAACACATAAAAAAACTTAAACATTCCCCTATGCACCCTGGTTTCGGTGACTGTTGACTCCCTAATAAGTTTGTCAAACGAGCCCCTCATTTTCCTTTAATTGTCTGCTAAAAGTTTAACGAGGGTCTCGGTTCTGGCAGTCTTGATGCCATATGTAGCATAAGTGGGCTCTCGCACAGTTTCCGCCCTCGCCGTTAGATGACGTTCCACGTCACACTCGCGGTAATACAGGACGTGCTACGTCCGCCGCTATGGACGAGGGTGGCGCTGGTGAACATTCTCAAGGCTTGCTTACACCCAATAAACATAAATACCTACGAGAGCAGCAGATTGGACAGCCGTCGCCGTAGCTCTGTTGGTAGAGCACCGGACGCGATATTCGGAGGTCGTGGATTCGGATACCACCGGTGGCATGGTTGTCTTTTCTGCTGCTTTATAAGTAATTTTCTTTAAGCGATAGATTTTCTAAGTATTATCCCACTGACAAGCACTACACATTAAACAAAAATTAAACATTCCCATATGCACCTTGGTTTCGGTGACTGTTAGCTCCCTTCATATATAAGTTTGTCAAACGAGCCCCTCATTTCCTTTATATATATATATAAGATACCACATCAATTTGGTTTCTTCTGCAGCGTACAAACTTGGCAAGGTCTGTGCAATGCTTCGAAACCGAAAGCACGAGTGATGCTCTGGGAAGCACGTCACCAAGTACACAAAATGCAGGAGCAAACTTATCCTTACGATTCCCCTCACCTGCAATAGTGTTTACAATAGACAAACCGGGAGATGCTATAAAGACAGGGCCTAAAAACACAACTTGAAGGTAAAAAATAAATCCGGCGGTTTCTTGGCATAATACTGTAACAGCTGTGGTTGTAAACCGCTGTTCAACAAAACCAAGTTTCTTGCATACGGCAAAGACAAACTGGAGCGAGAGATTATCCAAGCTTTTCTTGTTTCTAAAGCGGGGGCTAAAGCAGAAGAGAAGTGTGTCAGCACACTCTCGGTTTCACTCCTTGATAAAGAGCTGTGATTTCTGGACGGACACGTGCAGGCTGTTTCTTCCTCTCTTTTTTTGTGAAAGGTGATTGTGCCGTCTTTTCTGCGATTTTCATATCTCTTGATTACGCTTTGACTGAGATCGATTTTTTTTCATCTTTGGCACTGTTTTGCTACGAATGGCTTTAAATGTCTACACTGTCTGCACTTTTTTCCTTATTCTATTTTGTCGTAGCCTGGCGAAAAGATATACGATTCTTCATTGATAACTACGGGTTACTTGTTGTTTAGTCCAGGTTATAAGCCGGCTTTATATCGATTTTCTTGTTTATTACTGTGCAGGACTGTGGCATGTGCTGTTAGTAAACAATGACTGCACAGTGAAATAAAAGTTTATTGCTTGATCGTGTGATGTGCATGGGCGATGCTTCTACCTATAAAATGTGTTCCTTTGAAGCGAAATGAATTAATTGGTAGCCAGCGCCCACGCCATCTTTGCTCTGTTTCTAACAGTTCAAGGAAAAGGCGTTTTCTTTTATTACAACGAATTAGCTAGGCACGACGTATTGCAAGAAGCATTCATAGATGAGGCCAGCTACACCAGCAACGAATACCGCGGAAAGCGCAACACGTCAGGTAATCATGCGCACCTTCGTGCGCGGCCGAACTATTTGTCGCAATCACATCGTCACGGACGCTTCGCCCCTGTAGCCTTTTTTGCAAAGAAGTAATTGATTACCGGTGATCCGGCGGTCGTTACGGGTAATGGACTGAACTCCACGAGAAGGAAAGCGTAGTAGGGGTTGGCAGAATGTTAGGTGGGAAAATCAAATTAAGAAGTTTGCGGGGATAAGCCACAGCTGGCACAGGAGCGGCTTAAATGAAAGGATATGGGAGAGACCTTTGCCTTGCAGTGGTTTTACTCAGGCTGCTGATGATGACGATGATTTCGGTGATAAAATTTCTTTGCTCGTTCCTGTGCAGCTCGCCAGCAACAGGACCGTTGCCTTGAACAGCATGGTGATGCGCCGACAACTAGTAAGCGTGATAACGTCAGCAATGCATCTCATATGCGAGCGTCTTACGACGTCATATGTCTTGAGCACAAATGACCTACGCTAACGTGGCATGACTAAGCACCTCGTTTGTCGCTTGTGTCTTTGTCGAAGGGAGGGTCACATGCTGTAAGGAACCTGCGCTGAAGTCTCCCACTCTGATCGCATCCAGTGATTTCAGGTAGAATTCGACCGATGAATGAAAGTGTGTGGGAAGCAAAGTCAGTAGTTATATATTACAGCTCCGGCACCACTGTCTGTGAAAACGAGCTAGAGCTGTGTTGATCTCCTTACTCGTTATTTCTTTTGAATTTTTTCCTTGTCTGTTACACTCATTTTTATTTATTTATTTGTCTTGAGGTGTAAGCAACTCCTTATATCGGTACAACGCTATTGACTGGTGTCTATTGACTGTGATCTTTGATGAGGCGTCAAACCTCACTGCAGTTGAATTTGGGTTTCGGATTACGTGGTTATCCTACCATGTGTTGTGTGTCGGAGGTGCCTTGACTGCAACACAGCAAACCCCCCCCCCCCCCCCCCCCCGTCCATAGAGCATGCGTGGTCAAATTACCTGTAGGCTGATATCTCTTTCACCGGTTACGCAGGACGGCATTGACGAAAATGGGGAGGAAGTAAGTATTATATTTATGTATTTATTTCCGCTTAGTAGACAAAGAGCGCTGTGTTAGGAGCATTTTACGTCGAAGTGAGTGAAAGACGAAATTTCCGGAAATGGAGAGACGAAAAAAAAAAAAAGCGGGAATAGATGTAGGCTCTTTATAATCTATAATGTCCAGCTCGGGCGTAACGAAGAGAACCGCGCGAATCGTATACGAATCTAAGATTTTTTTGTTCGATTCTGGTTCGATTCCAGAATTCTAAATTGTATTTATTTGAATGCACATTATGTTCGGATTTGATGGCGCAAAAAGATTTTTACGTCCGAGTCAGCTCGTGGAGTACTCTTGTGACAAACGCTTGGCTGTCACAAGCTGTCATGCCTTTTGGGACGCCTACACAAGGGACTTACCTTGCGCTCTTTATTCTCTCCCCTCCTCTTTCTCTCTCTCTCTCTCTCTCTCTCTCTCTCTCTCTCTCTCTCTCTCTCTCTCCTTTCTCCGTCGCGACAGCATGTCATAAAGTTGGACCCGGTAAGCTCGTTTCGATGAATGTATAGAGATTGAACACAACGCTATTTGCGTTTCGCTACCTCGATCGGGTTCTGCGAGGTGCCGACTGCGCATGCGCAGATGGCGTCCATAGGGGCACGCACGTGCTACTGCGCAGGCGCTGTAGGTTCCCCGCGTAAGCGGATCACGGCAGGCAGCGGACCGCGGCTCGCGCTGTGCTAAATCTATCTAGTCACTGGATTTCTCTGAATGTTAAAAAAGAGCGCTGTACTTCTTTTAGGCGCGGCCAAGTACCACGCTTATGCTACAAATTGCTGTTGTACAAATCAACATATATTATTGTTTGAACCATGACTCATCCCCATCTAAGTGATGTTCTGTCACACTATCTGATTGGCATTTTTTGATCCCAGTTTAGTACATTCTGCGAGAAATGTAATCTGCAGTTTACCGAATGCTTCGACACGGCGGTGTGCTTACGAGTAATGTGGTGGTCACAAACAGCACTTCGCTTATCACACGTTTAACAAGCTCCTTCTAAAACTTGCAGGATGTTATTATGTACCTGTCCTGCGGCCTGTTCATCTGCAACGTCGTCATTGATGTAAGTACCTTCCCATCAAAAATAAATCAGTTTATTGGCTACACGAGTCGGTAATAGTTCTATGATTTCAGTGTCTAGCAGTTACTGCATGTATGTCATGTATTTGTTTTCTATGAGCTGTCCGTATAGATACAGACTTCAAGTTTCTTCTTTTCTTTGTCTTTTTAGTCAAGAGTATCGCTAAAAAATTTGAGTCTACTAGTAGGTTACTTCTGCGCGCAGGGTATCTTTCAAAATTCACAAATATTTCTTCCAATAAAACTTGAAGTCCATGTACCAGGCATTATTTCTTCTTCGTAATAATTATAAAAGGACAATATTGCTTCTGGTTGTATTCTTATCCGCGGGAACGCCACTTGAACTGATCTAGGAAAACCTAAAAGTTCCCAAGTGGGAACTTTGTTTCTTTCCAGTATAGCCTTGTAACTTATTGGTCGCACTAAGCTTAACTGTTATGTCTCTTTACCTTCTAAAATTGAACATGCAGCCGCCGCGGCGGCTGAGTGGTTAGGGCGCTTGGCTGCTGGCCCGAAAGACGCGGGCTCGATCCCGGCCGCGGCGGTCGAATTTCGATGGAGGCGAAATTCTATAAGCCCGTGTGCTGTGCGATGTCAGTGCACGTTAAAGAACCCCAGGTGGTCGAAATTTCCGAAGCCCTTCACTACGGCGTCTCTCATGGCCTGAGTCGCTTTGGGACGTTAAAGCCCCATAAACCAAAATTGAACATGCGGATTAGAAACCGGAGTTCTGTAGGTCCAATGTCACTTCCATTACCAGGCATTCTGGACAAGCCCTTGGCTACCTCCATGTGGCGCATCGCTTTTAATACTCAAAAATAGCGTGTTGACATCATCGGTGACGTAAGAACAAAAGAGAATGACCGAGTGGTGGCAGAACAGAACGTGATAGAACAGAACGTGCTTAGCGGCACTGACTGGACGCTGTCCCGAATTCCTGCAGAGTAATGCTCCTTTGCCAGGCGTTCAGTGATTCTCACAAGAATTTATATAGGGCCCATGGTTACCGATTTTTACACTCCTAGAATATTTCTTAAAAACTGGCTTAAACCGAATTCTGTTGTAATGCAACCTGCCATTTCCGTGTTTTCATAAAGTTATGAACATAAGAAAGTATTCTATGTCCCGCACAAAAGCTAGCGCTACAGGAACGTAAAAAAAGTTGTAAGTGGAAAACTGTAGGGTTTAGCGTCAAAAGTCACGTGAGGGACGCCGCAGTGGAGTGCTGCGGAGTAATTTTGAGCATCTGGAATTTTTCAACCAGCTGCTTTTGTATTTTTCTCCATCAAAGTACGGATGCCGGGACCCGGATTGAACCCAGCAGCCGAACGCCAAAGTACTAATGAGGATCTTTAAGATATTAGAGCGAAGTGAAATTGTACACCCCGAAACCCGTATCCGAATTTAAGGAGGGTCTTTAAGGTATTAAAGCGAAGTGAAATTGTACCCGAATTCGTATCCGATTTAAGCTTAACAGATATCACCTGATTTTTTCATCGCCGCCCCCCCCCCCCCCCCCCTCCTCGTCCATTGCGAAGAAAAATAAAATTCGAAAATGAAGGACCCTAAAAATCTACCACAGATCTCTAGGCTGAACAACTTGCGATGCACTCGAAAGTAGGGCTGTTAGTCAAGCGATGATTTATAGTGAGGTTGCTAATAAAATAATTCATACAAAACCACAATTGGAAGCTAGGGAAGCTACTATGCGTTCGAACAACGGACACGGTTCACACTGCATGCTAAGAAGTCACAAGGTGACATTAAGTATAGTTTGAGTATAGCGCCTGCAATTTACTGCAGTGTTAGCCAAGGAGGTGCTTTTCTATACAACGCGACTCCTTCACCAAGGCGCAATTCAATCCCACTCCTCCTGTATACCTGCATCTCTACCCGCCTCAGTGGCTCTGTTGCTTTGACTTTCGAATTGCGGTGTGGAATGTCGCGGGTTCGAATCCCGGATGCAGCGGCCGCATTTTGACGGGGCGAAATGCACTAAAATCCTGTGCGATGTCCTCAGCGCGCGTTAAAAACTGCAGGTGTTATAAAATAATCCGCAGTCTACTACACTACGGCGTCGCGTCCTTCACAGCCCGTATGTGTCGCTGCGGGTCGTTAAACTCCGCGTAACATTAACAGCACAACTCCACATGTACAACCCGCTTGGGCGCGTATGTCCACGAGGATTATGCTGCAGGTAGCTAGCAAGCAAATTTAGACTGTACAACCGCTGACTATTTTATGAAACTTATGTCATCGTATCCTGGCTCTGCTGATATACTCTCCTTTTCCAGGCTTTTGTCGTGAAGCGGCTCAGCGTGTATGCGGCCAAGATGAGCTCGTTGCCCTTGCCCGGTTCCGGTTCCAACCAATAAACGGAGGGTGGTCGGCTCGGACGGTGGCGAGGGTTGGGAGCCATGTACCTAACGTGATTCTTGCTCCTGCATTTCTGTGCTCGCCCAATTTCGACACATGCGTTGCTTCAGGTTTATCTCAGACTTACTTGAAACTAGATAGACGTGTTGAGGCTACATTACGGGATTAAAAAGAGAGAGAGAAAATAGCGGGGATGAGATAGTAAGGTTTCCAGGAATATCTTGCCGATCTAAAAAAAAAGTTCTACCGATGTGACCAGTATAAGACCCCATTGTAAATCAATGTTACTTTATGTGCAGTTCACATTTACCTTTTTCATTATGCGCGCATACTATTGTATGATTTCTGCCAGTATGCGACCCCATTTTACACTAACTTTGCTTTTAATGCATTTCGATTTCATCTTTTTTTATTTTTTTATGTAACTATTGTATAATTTTCGTCGGAAAGGTTTTGTTCGGAGTTTGTCTCGTTGCTTATCGGCTCAAGTTCTGCCCAGTAGGCTAAGTGCCCAGCTGATTCCCGTGTATGTTTTTCTGACTGAATCCGGCGAAATAAAGTTGATCTGAATTAAAATATGTGCGGCGTGGTTCAGTCGCTATGGAAAGCTAGAGAAAAAAATATGCCATGCGTCGCATGACGAAACTGTTTCATACCGTTTTTTGGAATGGTGGAATGGACTGGTCTTGAGCGCATCTCCTGTCCAGTTTCTAGTTTGCTACCCGGGGAGCGGTTTTTTATAAGAGCTTCCAGATGAGCCCACTCTGCGCATGATCGATGGTTGCCCAGCGACGGAGATGCATCGCAGCCTTTTTGCCCCATCTTTCCTTCGGCTCCGTCGTCGACAAAATTCATGCTTGTGCTTGCCTTGGCTGCGCCCTCAAGTGGCGCGAAAATCTTAGCACTACCTGGCTTCATGCTGGTAGCATACGCAACACGATAAAGCCGATGTGGACTTGTCGAAATCAGTGATTAAAAGGAAGATTGTGATCGAGATCAAGATCGAGGGAAAACCACATCTGCGGGTGCCATGTGCAGCGTAGACCATGCAGTGCAGTGATCGCAGTGGTATGTCGTACTTTGTTTGTCATGGGTTTCCAGGAGTCATGAGGTCGGTGCATGGAGTTAATGAAGAGATGATGTCAGTTTTTTAGAGTTCAGTTCTTAGGCTTCCGTTCCTGCGTTACGCGTCGTAATCGGCGTTGGCGTAGTTGTCTGCGTTGTTCGCGAAACCGGTTGTCCAAGCAGCAGAGCGATACGCCACGGGAAGATCCCGGAGGGTCGCTAGCAGCATATACGCCACCTGCCAGCGGTGGCAGCTGGCGTGTGAAGAGCTGGGCTCAAGTTTCGCATTACTAACTATGGTAGTCGTCCGCCAGTTTTTCTACGAACAGAAACGCTGCATTCTAGTACACTCTAACGCTGCTGAGCGTATAGCTTGCTTTTTTAGCGCCATCTATTGCCACGAGCAAAAACTGCAATGCGGATTCAATCCAAAGAAATATCCAAGCCAAGCCTCAGCCTTTCCGTTCTTGTAATCTTCAGGAGCCGGAGCGAGTTTTCTTCTTCCTTGATTGCCTTTATATTTTAACATGTCTCGAAGAAGTGTTCTTTCGAATGCTCATGTGATCTCTATGTTGTGATCTCTATGTTCACCGTGGATGACAGCACGTGCACCAGTGTGGCGTCTGCATCTTTACGATGTCGTGGTTCCGTATCGTGCTGCCATCTAGTGACAAACACTGAAAGCGCTGGGCTGCACATCTTTTACTTTCTGACAATTGAAATTAGTATATTACTGTTTCCAATGAAGAAAAAAAAGGTGTAATGTTTAACAAAGTGAAAAAGCAGGCACATCACTAAAAAAGTATTCGACAAGTGCAGTTGCTATGGCGATAAACGTACACAACGTTACTTAGGCTTAAAAGGTCAAAAATCACTTCAGTATCTGAAAAACAAGGGACATTTGTCGCTAATATTTTGGCGTGTGCGTGAGAGTAGGCGAAATAAAAGCGAACCGCTACCATTTGAGCGAGCTATTGCGTAAGACAATCCAGCGGCGACATGTATTTATTCCGAAGCGGGCGAGCTGGGCGCCGCCATCTTGTCAACGCAGCACGTAGCGTCCCACGTTGCGTACGCTACGCTATGCTTTATAGCGGGCGTACGTCCGCAACGACCGGCTAGATACGTTGCGTTCTGCGCATCGCACTTGTTACCCGCAGTGTCGTTGCGTACGCAAGCTCACTGCGTACGTCCAACTAAAAGCGTCTAATGACGCTCACACTACGCGCGTTTTCTCGCTGCGGTTGTCTTGGAATGTGGAGAGAGGAGGCGCTGAGGGAGGACCAGAACGAGCAGAAAGAGAAGGGGATAGTCACGTGACACTAGAGAAGACTGGAAAGCGCACCCTGCTAGCTCCCCTCCCGTCGCCCTGGCAAAGCAGCCGCCGAGTGCCCCGGCCGGCCGGGGCCGGCCGGCCGGACGCGCGCGGCCTCCGCCTCCGCCGACGGGGTCACTGAACTGGGACCGACGTCACGGTTCACGGTCGGCGCCCATTGGCTGTTCTGGTCACCGGCACGGGAAAAATAGGTACCGAACCCATCGCTCCGCGGGACGGGAGAGCAGGCTGTCCGCGGGAGAAAAACCGGCTTGGGCGGGAAGCGGCACGCGGGAAACGCCCGGCGTTGCGCGTTTTCCCGCTAATGTGAGCGCCCCTGTACCCGTCGGGTTAGTGCTTACACACTAAAAAAAAAAAAAGCATTTGATTCAGCGAAAATCCTCGCAACCATCTCACCTTGGTGTTGGCCCAGGGGAAGACCATGGCCAGCACGAAGAGGCCGATGAAGGGGCCCGACGCGCTGCTGTGGACCACCATGATCAGCTGCGCATGCATGGAAAGGGGATGATGGGAAGCGCGGTTCAGGGACGTGTGTGTTCCGGGCTGAAGAAGCACGTTTACTAACACTTTGTCCTGCCTTATATGAATGCGCTTAGATGTAGGTTGTGTTGTTTTAGTTGATCTTTAGCATGCTCAACGAGAAGTGACCAAAATGTACCAGGTGTAGACAACAACAACAACAACAACAACAATAATAATAATAATAATAATAATAATAATAATAATAATAATAATAATAATAATAATAATAATAATAGGTTTCTGAGGAAAGGAAATGGCGCAGTATCTGTCTCATTTATCGTTGGAGACCTGAATTGCGCCCTAAGGGAAGGGATAAAGGAGGGAGTAAAAGAAGAAAGAAAGAAAGAGGTGCCGTAGTTCTTATAAACGTGGTTTTATAGCGGGTCTTCGATCACATGGCGCTAGCTTCCTGTAGCTTGATATATGCTGACTCAGTATACCTTCTAGTCGTTTTGGTCAATCCCATGGGCTAAAATATACGCAGGATACAGGTGCATCTACGCTGCGTTCTAAAGCACAGAGCCTTTGTTCAGTTTGGTGCCATTAATGACAACAAAACCACACTTGCGATTCCCGTTTTTCGTTTTGTGTAGCGCTTATTTAAACCTTATATCAAATTTGTTTAAAAGCTGTCGGCCTGCGAACGATATCGGGCTCGCATAATAGTAGATGCCGTATACACCGAGCGAAGAGCGAAGTGAGAATGAGCTGACTTACACGAACTGCTGAACTGATGTAGGGAACGGCTACCGCCACTCCAGTCATCATGGCGCCAAAAAGAAATGCTGCAGACACAAATGAAGGTGACAAAGTGTTGGCAGTCACGGTACTTCAATAATTCAGTTATGGCTAATCAGAAGTATACTGTGATACTGATAGATCTGATTACGAAACTCTCGTAAAGGCAAGCGTGACATCGTCGCGTATAGCGGAGTCGACGATGGGCAGTGTGACGCCGCGATAACATTCGAACTCCTGAAATAACCATACTAGCGGCGGAAATGACGATAGTAGCCGACGGTCTTCAAAGCTATAGTGACACGACAACGCGTCTGATGCTATATATGCGTGGTACGTATCTCTACTACGCAGGGAATTCTGAGAAATTCGGGGTATTAAATTGCGTGTTGATGGGCTTGTATGGGATTCCGTAGCAGCAGGCCTTGTATAGATACAGGCTGGTTCAGTTTAGATAGGTTAGAAAGATTACACGTGACTAACTATTTCAAATGACCACACGGCTCTCATGTCCGGTGGTGAAGTAATTGTGCCTTGAATAAAGGAGTGAGGCAACTAGTATTTATGGCGTGGATGATATAGTCAGAAAATGTATAGCTTAGTAATTTCGTCCTGGTTCCATTGTAGGTATGTCGTAAGTGCCCAGAAAAGGCGGAGATGTGGCCACTGTAGGTAGGTACTGTAGATATACTCACCGAGAGACTTGATGGTCATGCTCGAGCAGCCTTCATTCATGACAATGAAGGGTGAGAGGATGTCCAAGAACACGGAGGCGGAGAGGGAGTTGATAGCGGATGACACTGTGCTGAAAATATGACATGCTCAAGCGAGTCAAGAAATCCGTCTGCGCTATCATCTTCGGCCTGATGGGATAGCGTGACGCGGAAATACCTGAGTGTGGCACTGACAACACCGGCGAGAAAAAGTCCCGTGAGGCCCGAAAACGCGGTGAGCCTCTGGTTGATGTAAAAAGGGATGATCTGGAAATAAACGAAGACACCCGCTTGCGCTCACCTTCATGGTGCATCGCGAAACGCAGCGAAACTAAGACCTATATAAACGTATAAGTATTTTACTGGTTCCATTCCATTCTCGTTTTTCCATCATTTCTTTATTGACCGACACCACCACGCGCCCGCTACATCACTCGGCTTGGGCGAATGACGAAGAGCGAACGCTAGACCAAGGGGTGAAGAAAAAATGAATGGAATGATTTTTCACGACTGTACTATCCCTGCCCAAATTTTCGACCATGTTATAGCTTAATAATCACAGAATCGTACGATAGTGCTAGTCTTTACGATAGTCCTAGATTTACGCACTCCAGTCGTCGGTCTCTGGCAGTGCGAACAAGCTAACAAGCGTGCAGGTGCCCACAAAAGTTTTTCGGAACACGAAAATTACGACAAAGCCTAATTACTCGGCAGCCTAAGCACGCAGCCATGAACTGAAGGGTGTGTTTTGTAGTTCACCACGCGACCTGCTCAATGCAGCTAGCTCCAAGTGCTTGACTACTCTTCTAGTCAGCGAAGGAATTGACGTTTTTCTTGATTTCGGCGTTCCGAGAACTTTTATGGGCACCTGTACATTGAATTAGGGTCGTAAGTAGGCGCGTCGTTTTATGTCTGCTCGGTTTGCGCTGCTAATACAAAGTTCCGCAGTCCGGGCAGATGCGTTCCCCTCGCAAAGCTTGGTCCTTACTCACCTCCTCGATGTTCTTGATGGCCCCGGACAGGAGCGGGTCGCAGTCCTTGTACCAGTACACCAGTGCCATGGCCACCGCGGCCAGGAGGAACGTCGATATCACAAGAAGCGCGCTACCCAAGAACGCCGTCCTGTTCAGGGCGGGAAAGATGAAAGCAGCTCCCGGTTCCAAAGCGGTGATTGTGGGTTCTTGCCAAAGAGATAACTTCGAGCTAAATTTTACTTGAATATTTAAGGAAGCCAATAGTCATCGAAACTGAGGACAGCATAGTGTAATCGTTTTTTTTTTAATTCGTGGCATTCAATAATGAGAAGTTAGTAGCGCAATCACTTTATGACTGAAATTCAATCCTTATGCCACTAGTGTTACTAGCCATGGACATTACCTCATTTCATCCCAACGGATTGGGGAAACAGCCAAGATATAGATTTAAGATAAGGAGTACATATTCATTAGCATCCGTCTGTGCGCAGTCAGCGGCTACATCTCTTCCTTTGTAGCCGTTGGCTGCGCTTGGGTAAGTAACGAGGTAGAACTAACACACTTGCGCAATTACTCCCTAATCTTAGTTTTGTTAGGTTTTTGATGTCTAGTATTTTAGTCAAAAACTATTTTAAAGTCTCGATGGCAGACTACGCGGTCCCCTAATGGTGTACCGGACAAATAATAAGCCGCTCCGGAATTGAGGCAGACTTGAGACACTTCACTTCGAGCAGGCTCAAACGAGCACTGCACCTCTTCCATGCCCATTTTTACACGCGTCTGCGCAGCGAAGTTCGACGTTCCTGTGTTGTTGCAGTGAAAAATCGATCTCTAGCATCATGCCAACACGGGAAGCACGGTTCTCCATAGCGCGAGCGGGCCGCCGTTGTACACTTAGTCACCATTTCTCTATATACGACAACTTTTGGCCTTATTGTCGATGAGCTTCTATGTATTTTCTCCTCTGGTTTCACATTACATGATTTGTTCATGTCGTAACCGGTGGACACAGTTTAAAAATTTTTTATACCTAAAATTCAGATGACAAACGTTTTACAGAACGTTTGTTTTACTAAAGAGACCGGAGTGATGGCCTAATTGTTTGAATGTGCATCTCGCATGCGGGGGTGTGAGGTTCGATCGCCAGCGCACCACCGTGAACCAACCCGACGTTTTACCGACGTGTACAAGCTTTCTCTGGCGTGGTTATCGGTTTTTCTGGGTCCAAATGCTTGGGGGAAATGGTCTCTGATCCCACTTCGTGAAGGCCAGACACGTTAGACGTGGCGTGATTTGACTAAGCTGCCCTTGCGCTATTAAAATGAAATAATATTCTACTTCTTGCTGTACCAACCACTCGCCCGTGCATGAAAACTATATCGCCTTCACGCAAAACACATTTGTCATTCCGTTACTCCCTCTAATACGTAACGTGTTTTCTTTGCTTTAAAATTCAATAACATAAATCAGCTTTCCTGGTACAGTCGTTTTTATTTAGTTCTGTTTTGACGGTGCTTTCGTTCAGCCTTCGAGACCCGTCCGACGGCGCAATTTTTTTTGTTATGGAACGTCCCCTGTAAATTAGCTATAACAATGTGTTTTTCAAGCACCGAAATACACTAAACTCTCTCTCGCTCTTTCTCTGCGTCGTACTGAGCGCACGCCTCGCTTACGATTTGCAAATAACTGTCCAGGCAGCCAGTAAGACAAGTTTTAACATCGCTACAGAACGGGACACGAACACATCGCGCTGCCAGCCAGAAACACACGCGGCGAAAACACTCGCGCGTGCAGAACTGAGATCGCACCTTTGGGCGTCCCTGAGCGTCTTTGCGGACGCGTACCGTTGCACCACCATCTGGTCCATGCCCATGCGGTAGGCGTGTCCGGCCAGCAGACCCACAGCGCAAGCCCACACGTTCTCGTCGTTGGTGAAGTCAAAGCTGGCCCTGCACATAGCAACTATAGTTGTCGACTGTCAGTCTTGTTTCGGCGGCGTGCGTTGGGCACTTTTATTTTTCTTGCCCATTATAACATACGTCAGTGTTGTCTTCCCTTGCTGACGAGTCTGAGTTTTCCGAAAAAAGGCAGGCTGAACTCCTCTGCGTTGCTGAGATTTTGCTCATAGAACAATCGGAAAGGTTCACCCAGAAAAATCTTGGCGCGTAAACGTGAGTCATAAAACCATGGAGGGAGTGGTCATTTGCACGATGTTCGGTTCCGCGTCGGTTAACATCGCTTAAACGATCGTGGTTGACACTCTTTAGATGATGTTTTAAAAGCAGATGAAACCTGCGAGTGTGGGCCGTGATCTAGTCTTTCTAAACTAGCGAACAAGACCAAAACGTTTCTGTAGTAGTCAGGCACGTAACCAGGAATTTTGTTGGGAGGGGCCCAGGGTAAAGTTTCTATCTAGCGGGGGAGGGGGGTGGGGTGCTGGCAGCTGGTTCAGCACTGCCAAGAGAACAGGGGGGGGGGGGGGGGGGGGTTGGACTTGGTATCTGCCCCCCCTCCCCTTGGATACGGGCCTAGTAGTAGTGTTTTGTAAATACAGAAATTGTGCATAATGGCCTGACTGTCCTGCGTTTCAGACAGTTCCTGTAAATTGTAACCAGAATGTAAAACAAGCAACGTTTCCCTAACAAACAAGGGAGAATCTCATTAGAATAAATTGCTGGGCTAGTTGGTTCGTAATGCGCAATGGTGGAACCAGCGAAACAGACGCCGGATAAGAACAAAGAAGCACACACGCAACACCGCTGTGTGTGTGCCTCGCTGTTCTTGTCTTGCGTCTGTTTCGCTGGTTCCGCCATAGCGCATGAAAGGAGAATCCCTGGGCATCCACGGAAAAGTTGCGAACGAGGAGCGTACCATGATAAAAAATTAGAAATGCTATTTTTGTCATTTTAACCTACGCAAACATCGTGGATGCATGATTATATTAATACTGAGATGTTTATACATTATACACCAAACAACACGCGGTGGACTATGACGTTTGCCGTCATGGAGTGGCTTCAGAAAAATTTCAGCCAACCGGGTCCGCTTTAACGTGCACTAGCTCACTGCAAAGCTCAGATGGGTAGCAGTCGAAAGCGAAGGAACCAAAATATTTCTGCATACCCTGAGAATTCCACAGTAACCAAAAAGGAGCTCCAATTATAGTTCAGGAGTTTTCACACGCCCTTGCAAAAAAATTGTGCCCAAAACTTTGACTCCTGGGCAGGCTGCATTTATTCCGGGGAAATGGTTACACGTGTTTTGATGGGATGTCGCAGCATTCGGCCAGATGCCCAGAAAGTTCAACGCATGTTCCTAGAAATCTGTATTTAAAAGAAAATAAAAAAGAACAGAAACGACTGTCGGTGTATGGTATGCATAGAAAAAAGGTTCTTGCAAAAATAAAGAAGAAAGTGTACCAGGAATGGACGGCAAATTATTTGGAGTCTGCGAATGTTGATAATTCTTTAATATCGAATAAAATATCCGCCTATTCGATTCGTTGAATGAATCAGATACTGCACATTCAAAATTTTTGGAAACGAATCGTATACGATGTCAAAGCTGTGAATAGTTTTCGAATAAGAGACATGGAGTTCGAATATAGCCCGCCGTAATTCTTTTCGGCGGCTATCCAAAAACAGGGCCCATTCCGACGTCGCACAGAACGCTTCCGCGATTTGTCCTGCGCGTTCGGCGCCGCGACGCTATACCGTCCATTCGCGTGGCTGCATTCATGGATTTCAAACGTATGGTCCCCAAGACTGGACGACGTTCAACAAGGTTCACCAAACGCTGCCTTCTTGCCCAATATCAAAGACCATGGCTCATAACTCTCGTCCCTCTCACCACCTGGTATGTGGCGCTAGTTTCTTCGCCGTGGTCGTCAGTTGCAAAATAGAATTTTGCAACGAGTACATGACCGACACAGAGTTGATATACTGACTTCCTGCTTTGTGCCTCCTAGTACAGGTCACTGCTGCGTCTTTCGACAGCTACAGATATGAATGTAGTAGTTACAGCGCCGCCGCTAGTACCTCGCTGTTTGGCATGAATGTTCATTTTGTACGAATATTCGCGCAAGCAGCGAATAATCGTACTAATATTCGATTCGTATTTGACTCGACTATCTCATTATTCGATTTGTTTTTTAGCTACACTATTCGTATTCGATTGGGTACCGAAGGTAGACTAGACTATTCGTGTTCGATTCGGTTCCAAAAAAGTAAGAAAGTTAAAACAAAAGTTGTATTTGCACACCCCTAAATATTCTTCTCAACAAACATGAAAGTTAGCCGCAGGTGCAGCCCAACTGTCCCAGAGGAGTACATATCTCTTACTACCTTCGGCCCTTTCGGTATATCTAGGCTGCGCGAAGCCGCTGCGTGGGATGAAGAATAAAATGGTTAAACAGCGGCTGCTTGTACGCATAAGGGGATTGTACTTGCCTCTAGCAGTCTTTTATGCCCCTTGAAGTTGTAGCCATGGGCGCTGCCACTGCTGCCATTGAACGGCACGTTAAATGTGCATGTGCGCCACTTTTTGGTGAATCCCTTTTCAACGCCAAGGGCAAGGATCGAAAGAAAAACATTTTCGCTGTGAAGGTGCTGAAGGAAACAGGAGAGAGGCAGCGGAGGAAGGGAGCTTTTTACCAAAGAGAATAGAATGACATAATTTTAACGCCGTTACGCCCAGTATGACGTGCGAATGCACTGGTTTCGAATAAACTTGGCCTTAACTTGTCCTTCTAATTCGCTTGACTCTTGCGTAGACATTGCCTTACATTGTCCTCCAAGACCATTTCTTTTAAACTTTCGTAGCATGTGACCTTCCCCTAGCCATACCGTATCCAAGTCACTTCATCTCAAAGATTATAGGCCAAAGGTCAAAGGTCAAGGTTAAAATGTCGATGCTTCAGAGACCCACCGGCTGTTTCAGGATTGCTAGTGAAATATTGCTTTGGCCCTGAAAATTTTCCCTCTTTTCCTTGCACCCACCCATATACTATACGTGTTAGAAGGCCACAAGAGGCCTTCTGCGTAGCTTTACCGCGCAAGTAAGACTAAGGGAGAAGCGGGAGAGGGCTCACTCCAGGAGATAGGGCCTCACGTCGATGTCACGGAAGGGCAGCAGTCGGCCGCTGCTGGAGGCGTGCACCGAGTCGTAGACGATGGTGCCCAGGATGGTCAGCGGGCACACCAGGATGAGGATGCCCTGCACACTGTCCGTCCACACCACTCCCCGCATGCCACCCTGCATGGGGCGACACGGAGACGCCCTCTCACACTTTGTCCCCGTGTCGCTACACATGCTGCACAGATCATTGAGGACAGACTGCGTCTAGTTTTTGTTTGTTCTTTTGTAAAAAATTGATCCTTAGGGTCTTTCTGGATGCGCTGATCTCTGTTCGGCAGCAGAAGACGCATTTATTGGCGAGAAAATTGGATTTAAAAATGAAATATTTTTTTTTCCTGCCGCTCGGCTCAAACGCGTCACGCTAAGACCAAAAAAAAAAAAAATAAGACTCCGTGATCACTGTTTCGAAGTGAACACCGGTGTAACGCTAGCCTCAGAGATAGGCGCGAAAGATACTGTCCTGACGGCGCAGTTTTCTGACAAAAACGACCGGAGTTGCCAATACCCGTATTTCATTATTCGATCTTTTCGAGCTTATGGAAGCTCGCTTTTAAATTAGCGTAGAGCCTCTTCGAGGTTACAACGCGATAATCTGTTGATACAGCCCAATTTTAATTTGTTCTCGCTGTCTCTTTGATATACGCAGAGAGCGGCTGCTATAGTGCGGTATGAGAGTAGATTGCCACATAGAAAGTTCGTATTGAGCATAGCGTATAGTAGTTTGTTCTTCGTCGTCGTAATTGATGAGTCGGCGCTGTGAGTTACCGTGAAAATTTGGTCCTCGTAATTTTAAACCCCCTTCGCCCTTCATTATTTGTTTTTCAATTTACTAAGTTCAGGCAAAAAGAGAAATGCAGAGCCTTTATGCGCACTTAGATTTTAAAAATCCTTCCATAGACTTAGGCTTCCTCGCTCGGAGAGCCCATATTATTGCTCGATCCGTAAATTACGGCCACCTGACTGCAGGTAGAAACGAAAGAACAAGTAAGTGGTAACGCATGACTGACATCGCTGTAATGCATCCGCAGCAGCAGGTGTGTGGGCTTCGAAATGTAATAGACACATTTTCACGTTCCCAGGCGTGGCGTCAGTTGCAAAGCTATGCGGGGAAGACAAGTTCGGGCTGTGCTCTATATATTTTATGATTGTAGTTACTATGCGTTGCATGTAGTAAGCAAGAATGAAGCCTTGTCTGACTGATATTTCACCTATTACATATGACCCGCGCATCTGCACAACTGCAATTAATCAATAGGCTCGCTGCTAGATCGTGTAGCCTTAAAATTAAGTGTCATCATGAGGCAACGCTAAAAAGGTACACAAGCACGGAAAGTGAGGGAAACATCTCTGGAGCACGCATTTCGATGCAAGCATACACTAGTTTTAAGGGGAGTCGTGCACCGTTTTTGGCCTCTGTCATATTGAAAATGTTTTCTCAACCATTGTTCCTAGGTTAGACTTAGTGCGTAGGTTAGACTAGAGGATTAGGGACTCCTCACAAAAACACCGTTGACAAGTTCAAGCGCATTCACGCATTTATGAAACTTTGTTCGCCGGCCGATGCTATTCGCCTGACAAAGAAAAGCATTCAAAAAATATTTGGTAATATTGTAGAAGCAGACAAGCGATCAGAAATGCCTTAATCTTCGGCATTGCAGACGGCAACTGAAGGTTTCGTGGCAGATACATCTGCACTCAGATTTTTCGGTCTTATGGTACGTAATGCAATATTATTATCGTCAGTTAAATCTAATGAGGCTACTCACCAATGCAGTGTAGAGTGTACCCGATACGCCAATAGCCAGGGAGCTGTACATCAGAGGCACGCCGAAAACTGCGCACAACGTTACATGATTGCACATTAAGTAGTGTTCGGTTGACCAACTTTTCGCCGCTGACATGTTGTGGCTAATCCAAATATGCACGTTCGCTAGGAAACGTACCGAATTTTAGGCCTGTTTCCGGCGACGAGAAAGACCGGAGAGTTTTATTAGAACCTACTAGTTCGCAGCGTTATATGACCTGCCTAACTATCCCACTCAAAGAGTTGTTTTGTAAGGCATATTTTAGGGTTTAGTATTCCTATAGAGCGCAAGTAGTTTATAAGCTATCATGAACTCGTGTAATCGGTAGAACGCATTGCTGAAGTGTTGTGAGAGAAATGGCGAAAGCTGAATAAAGTCCGGAACGAAAAACTAACGAAGAGCTAATATCTGTTTATAAACCCGCACTATAAATAAAAATTTTCAACGCGTTGCAAGAGGGCCTTTTTCACAGAACCTTTCCGAAATGCACCGAGGGATGTTTCCCGCCATGTCGTACCATATATCATGCAGTAATCGTGTGATTTATAGTTCCTTCCTGCCAGTGTGAAGCTTTCCACGCGTGAAGCTGGTCATGTTCAATGTCAGCATAAACACGTTATGCTGAATTTTGCGTGAAAGTAGCGTGAAGGGTCAGTTGAAACAAATGAACACACACTCACATGTGGATATCGCAACAGCAGCCGCAAATATGCTGACGGCTCCTTGGATTTGCTGCACAACAGAAGGTCGTCGTCATGATTCTGCAATGTTCACGTGAGGCACAAAGCAGACAGCTGAGGGGCGCTTTATGTGATCGACTGTCCGTATACAACACGGGGATTGGATGACGTCACACACTCGTTCTTTCCAATAGCATTTCGAAATTATTCGTGTCAACAGAGATTAGTAAATCCCCACATTTTAATGCCTTTTTTCTTTTAACCTTTCAAAGCTTGTTGTACAATGCGTCGCACATTTATGTTTCCGCAGTCTCCTAGTGGCATTGTACAGTATTTTTTCTGCTAATTCAACCCCCCTCCTCTATCTTTTAATACTGAAGAGCGGCAGTGTATTCTGTAAACAACGAAATCTCGGCGGCAGCTGTGGCTAATGAGCCCGCAACTATGTGAAAAAGCTACTAATGAACGCGTCGACCATGACATCATGTCTGTTTCAGTATCGTCGCACTCATTTGCACATCCGCGTCTGGATCCTCGGTATGTATAGCACTATTTTGAGCTCGCGAGAAACACGAACTGAGTTACCCGAAGACAAGAGCAGGGAACGCATGAGGGAGCTACGTACGTTGAGGATGAAGTAGACGACGCAGGTTGCGATGCCGACCTTGTTGCCGAACCGGAGCCGGATGTACTGCTCGGGAAGAATGAAGATAAAATGAAAACAGCGTCATTTGTGAACTTTATAGCGTGCTAAAGCTAAACACGGAATTAAGCTAATTAATTTATCTAAAGAAGGTTAGGCGGCAGAAGGTTAGGTGGGCGGACGAGATAAAGAAGTTTGCAGGAAAAAGGTGGATGCAGCTGGCAAAGGACAGGGTTATTTGGAGAGAGATGGGAGAGGTATTTGCCCTGCAGTGGGTGTAGTAAGGCTGATGATGATGATGATGACGAAAGAATGCGATGCATAATTAAAAATGTGGGAATGAGAAAAGATGAAAAGAAAGAGGAAGCGGGTATTACCGGGGGAAAAAAAAACTTAATTATTAGGTGTATATTTACCTTGAGAGGCACTGGGGCGCTGAACCCAATTTTCTTTTTTTCGGGGAAGCTTGGTTCATGTACAGTGCGGTCCGCCGTTAACGGGAACATGAGATCGCGCGGTCTATGCACTTCGCTAGGCGCTTCCGCTGAGAGCCGGTGAGAATGGATGACACCAGGCGCACGCGCGGAAAGAGCAGCAGGACGTGCTTACTGCCCATGTGCCTTGTGCGGCCGATTCTAGCAGGCTATCGGCGGCAGCGCTTCGCGAAGGGCGAAGGCCACGCGATCGCATGTTCCCGTTAACCGTGGACTGTACTGTACAAGCTGAAATTTGCAGTCATTATCATTGTGCTATGCTAACGCTTTGCATGGTACAATTACGCTCTATGCTAACGCTCTGTCTACATGTGCTATGCTAACGCTTTGCTGGTAAAATCGCTAAAAGACATCACTGAGAGTACCCTTAGTGGCGCACATCAATAACAGCAACATAGCGACATATTTCAAGGGCTATTCGGTAGTACTTCATAATGTAAGTGAATTTTAAGCCAACATTTCCGATGACAATTACTTAACTGCCGCATGTGGGACGTCCAAAGAACGGTGCCATCAACTTTAACACGGACATGTATAGACGCCCCATTTCAAGCAGTTCTTATACCCGTGCGCGATGATATAGGGAGTGGCAAGCGGTCCATTGTGACCGTTGCTCTTTGCTGTGTATCGTGCACCGGGTGTCAGCTTCATGCCACGATGTAAACACCCCAGTGTAACTGCCAGCGAGGTTAAGAGCTCGTTTGCGGTCGTCATGTTTCGCATGCGGCATGTGTTCCTTCCCCTCACCTGGAAGACGGAAGTGACGCCGAGCCTCCGCACCAGAGGGATGACGACGTAGGCGATGAAGGGCAGTATCACGAGCACGGGCACCGATCCCCAGAGCAGGTGCATCCCGTGCGCGTAGAAGTGCGCCGTGAAGCCCACCAGCCCCGTGGCAGTCACCATGGAGGCGAGCACGGACAGCGCCAGAGGCAGCGTGCCGATGCTGCGGCCGCCCAGAAACTCTTCGTCCGCCTGGCTGCCGCCGCCACCGGCACGGCCGTCGGTGGCTCCCCCTAGGCGCTTTCTGTCCCAACACCTCCTCAGCGCGAAGTAGAGGCCCGTGCCGAGGCTGGCTGCCATGAATGCCCCAAAGACGCTATACTCTACGGCTTTCTGCTGGACCGAGGCCATCTTGCTGATAAGAAAGGGAGAATGCGCAGAAATATGGAGAAAGAATCTCACAAACCCGCCGCGATGGCTCAGTGGTTAAGGCGCTCGCCTACTGATCCGGAGTTCCCGGGTTCGAACCCGACCGCGGCGGCTGCGTTTTATGGAGGCAAAACGCTGAGGCATCCGTGTGCTCTGCGATGTCAGTGCACGTTAAAGACCCCCAGGTGGTCGAAATTATTCCGGAGCCCTCCACTACGGCACCTCTTCCTTCCTTTCTTCTTTCACTCCCTCCTTTATTCCTTCCCTTACGGCGCGGTTGAGGTGTCGAACGATATATGAGACAGATACTGCGCCATTTCCTTTCTCCAAACAACCAATTATTAAGAATATCACAAAACAGACAGCTTTCGGTATAGCGAAGAGAAGGAAAGATAAGGTACGTTGTGTTTAATAACTGCATTAAGCATGAGCTGTGGGCAGTGCAATATACGCGTGAGTTTCTGTCCAAATAGCGATTTATAGCAGTGAAATTGTCTTCTTCACCTTGCAAGTGTCCCGTCTTTAATTTTTTTTTGTTCGCGCTAACCCCATTTTAAAATTAAGATTGGAATACTAAATCCCCCAGCTAAAGTTAGTTCCGCTTGGGTAGGAGTAGGCATCATTTTACACTTCATGATGGTAGTCCAGCAAGCGACTTTTTTTTTTTTTACTTAACGTGTGCGCAGAGAAAAACCAAATATTTTTGAGGCGGCTTCTCTTTCACGAGTGTGAAAGTTGCACATCGAACGCTCTTGCCCGACCACCAAGACAGCTCCAACACCTCTTACTGCCGCTCCTAATCGACGGACCGATGACGAGCTGCAAGAGAAGTTTTACACGGTGCTCGATCACCAGACTCGGTATTCAGCAAATCTTCTCCCGTTCTTTCCCGTATCTGGTAAGTGTAGCGCACTCGCGTGCTGTCTTTATAATCACGAAGCATTAGCCTTGCAGTGAACTTCAACGCTTATGCACTCTCGCACTTCACGAGTGTGCATTCCTTGTTTCGTCGGCCAACGAGCTGCCCTAAGTTTTCCCTGATACCCGAAGTGTTCCCTAAGCCTTCCCTGAAAGACACGAGCTCTCGCGATGCTCAGGCTATTGCGTCGACTTGGGCAACGTACATGATGGTTTGGTTTGGTTTATGGGGGTTTAACGTCCCAAAGCGACTCAGGTTATGAGAGACGCCGTAGTGAAGGACTCCGGAAATTTCGACCACCTGGGGTTCTTTAACGTGCACTGACATCGCACAGCACACGGGCCTCTAGGATTTCGCCTCCATCGAAATTCGACCGCCGCGGCCGGGATCGAACCCGCGTCTTTCGGGCCAGCAGCCGAGCGCCATAATCACTCAACCACCGCGGCGGCTTCAACGTACATGAACCTGCGTTCGCCCGATGGGGTGGGGGGGTAATGTGTCGTCGGTGATAAAATTCCCTCATGGGCTGAAGAGAATTGACGTCACCATACTGATAATTCCCATTGGCTGGAGGAAACCGACACCACTTCCGGGAAAGCCAACAGCTTCTAATGTTTTTATTAATGCAGTGCGCTCAGAGCTTTGTCTATGAAAGCTGCGTCTAGCAGACATTCAGTGTGCAGTCAGCCTGCGAATCATTGTTGCTGTATTGGGAATTCACGGACGAAATGGTCGTATTTTAACCTTTTATAACGCTTCATTCTAGTAGCTCCCAGTTCTTATTTCGGCAAGTTTTGACTACCAAGCAACCAATGCATATGCTACTCGTGCTTGAGAATGAACACGGAGGATGCCCAATATTCGATAACTTCCCTGCTGTTCACGATGCAACGACTCGTGTCGCGTACTAGTATTTGTCAGAGTATGAATGGCCGTTTTCCTTTTCTGTGTGCTTTTCAGAAATTGTGCGCAATGAGACAAAAAAGCGTATCTAATTTTCAGCACAGAGCACGGCAGTCTTGGGCGCTCGTGCCTCGAGATCTGCTCGGGAGCTTCCCATCGGCACTACAGACTTCAGCGCAGTTAAGCACGCTCAACACAGAACGTTTTCCGTAAAGTGAGCCGTTAAACTTTGACCTTTACAGTTTCGCTGCTCGTTCATGAAGTCTTGTAAAAGTGCCGTGCGCACCCGGATCACCGCACGCTCGATATGTTCTTAATGCCTCATTTTCAACTCGACATTCGCAGCTCTTCGCTGCATGCCATTTGTTTGTGCGTGGCTGAATCACTCGCGATGTGCCCTTTGTGAAACATGCAACAACAACAACAACAAAAAACCGGTGCACTTTCTTCACAGCGCTCTGTTCGCGCTGTGAATGCGACGCGCCAAAAGCAGCCTTCACGCTTCGCTGAAAAGACTTGATGATATGACCCTGGATAGCCTTCGATCAAGTGTTATTCGCTCGGAGTGACGCCATCTGGCGCACTGGAACATCGTCCGAGGCGCCGAGGGAGAAAGTGCTCCGGCGGTGAGCTGAACTTGCATTAGCTAAAGCTGAACTGCACCGACATGAATACGGAAAGGAAGGACTTTCTGTATTCAGCATCAACTCCTTTTTGGAATGCGGAAGTATAGTAACCTAAGCGGTATGACGTAACCAATGGCTGGTGACTACGGAAGCTGCTCACTAAAATGTTTAACTTTTGCTTAGCGTAAAGGGACAGAAATAAGAGAGAGGAGGGAGAGAGAGAGCAGAATGACCCAGGGACCAAACGAGAGTTAGGAGAATGTGGGGCAGAATGCGACATGGGGCAAAAGGCGACATTTTAGCGCCCACTAATGAGCGAGCAATCATATTAACTTTATATTTTCCTGCTATGACCCGCCACAGTCTCACTACAAGTGGGTCCAAGTTTAACCAGATTGGCATTTTTAGGTTAAAAAAAATTGCGAAGTGAGCCTTAATGAACGAGAAAGTGGTCAAAAAGGCACAAAATTCTGCCCACCAGGTTTTTCAGAAGTGTGCAGCTCAATCAACCTGGCGTCCTAGATTAACGCAAACGTTTAGTTATTACAGATTGTTAAAAATCTTATTTCAGACAAAGTTTAACAATTTTCAATGTTTAAGCTTAAAAAGATTGAATTATTTTGGCAGCAGACCAGGTGGGGGGCAAAACGTGATGTTATGATATTCTGTTGAGACTAAAGTAAATGAAGTAGTTTTATTGCTTGCTCTGAAGCTCTACCCGTATCATCCCCCTGTCTATAGCACATAGTCTGAACGCACGAAAGGAAAGGAATGAATGCCGACCAGCGCGCAGAAAACATGAAGAAAGCTCTGGGGAGACGCAAGCAGCGCCGACGCCTTTAAGCGTTCTTATGTTCCCAAAGGCGCCCACCAGAGGACAGCAAAGGAAATAAGAGAATATGAAAAGTAGGAACTATGTAGAATGCCTTGCGAACCTCAGCGTCGCACTCTGTCCCGGTGGGCACGAACAGCTATTTGTATAGCGCATTCCGGCCATGTACAAGCCTCTGTTCGGTCTGACCTACAATCACTTGTTCACTCGCTACGAATCGAACCAAATCTCATTTCGATTCAACATGACTGAAAGAAAGAGCAGCAACGTTGACACTACAACAGAAAGAAGTTGCGAAGAAAGTAGGAAATTGTGGTAGATTGTGCAGTCACGCACTGTGACGTAGGTGTGCCACAAGAGAGCATGCGCCAGTTCTGTGCCTGTGTTGCTATCACCGGTTGTGCTGATAACGGGCCACCGCCGCAGCTATTTAAGCAGTCGTGTTCTTGGAATAAAGCGCTTTTGATTCTGTGCATTGTGACTCACGCGTCAGTCTGCTACAGTGGCGACGAGGCACGGTCGAACCCGTGCAAGGGCCTGTTGGTCGGCGACATGGCTTTCGGCAGTCGCATTCGAGAGTTCGACCTCAGTGAAAATTCATCGTGGGTAGATTATGTCGAGCGCATTGAGTCATCGTGCGCAGCTAACAAGCTCACAACGGATGACGACAAATGAGCTGTGTTGCTCAGTTGCTGTGGGCCAGAGACGTACTCCCTCATAGCAACCCTCGTCAAGCCTTCGCGGCCACCCAACGTGGGCTATCAAGTCATCGTCGACGCAGTGAAGAAGCATATCAACCCGAAGCCATCTGAACTATACTCGAGGTACGTCTTTTCGAAACGCGACCAACAAGACGGAGAGGGCGTGGCTGACTATGTCACTGTTTTGCGCAAGTTATCCGAGAACTGCGGATTTGGCGGTACAAAAATTCCGTTAGAGGAAATGTTGCGTGACCGTCTGGTTTTTGGAATTTCGGACAGTGTGGTTCAACAGCGTTTGTTGGCGGAAAAGGATCTGACGTTTGAGACGGCATACGAGTTAGCAGTAACGGCGGAAACGACTGCCAAGCAGCAAAAAGCAATGAGGAGAAATGCACAAGAACCCGAGTTCCAGCAGGAGTTGACGGCGGAAATAGGAAGGGTGGCGAGCATGAAGAAACCAGAAAGACAGCGGCGTTGTTTTCGCTGTTTGGCAGCCCATTCAGGATGGCGGTGCAGATACAAAGATTCTGTGTGCTTCAGCTGTGGTGGAAAGGGACACTTATCAAAAGCATGCCGAAAAAAGCAAGCAGAAGTGGAAATGCAGCTGGATGATATGGAACATGCTGTGAAGAGCGAGTACGACGAGTCGTTCAGTATCAGCCAAGTAAAAAGTGGGACGCCAAAGTACGTCATCGCTGTAGAGATTGGGAAGGAAAGCGTGCCTATGGAAGTAGATTCTGGAGCTGCCAGGTCTATTATCAGTGTGAACAAATTTCAAAAGCTGCAAGTGGCGAAACAGATCAAGCTGGAAGATTGCAACACGCAACTCGTTACCTGGACGAGGGAAGGTCTCGACGTGCTGGGAAAAGCGTCCGTGCCCGTGAAGTTCAAAGGCAGAGAATTTAAGTTGCCACTACTTGTAGTGAAAAAAGAGGGAAACACTCTTCTAGGCCGGGATTGGTTCCAGCCACTGGAAATCAGCATAGCTGGCCTTTACAGCGTCCACGCCAGAGCAGAAGGCATTTTGGAAAGGTTTCCAGAGGTTTTCAGTGACACGTTTCCAGGGGCTGCCCTACCCCGCATCCACATCGAACTCAAGGAGGGCGCCCAAGCCAGGTTCCTGAAATGTCGTAGCATTCCGTTTGCGATGAGGGAGGAAGTCGTGGCAGAGCTTAACCGCTTGGTGGAGCTGGGAATTCTACAACCCACTCAGTATTCCGACTGGGCAACGCCAATCGTCGTGGTGCGGAAAAAAAACTGCTCCCTCAGAATATGCGGGGATTATCGAAGCACTGTGAACCAGGCCGTCAAAAGCAATGTGTACCCACTTCCGACAAGCAAAGAACTTTTTGCGAGGTTAGGAAGGGGGCGTGTTTTTTCCAAGCTGGATCTGACGCAGGCCTATCAGCAACTGTTGGTAGATGAAGAAACGGCAGAGTTGCTCACGATTAACACCGTGCAGGGGCTATACAAGGTTTGTCGTCTGCCGTTCGGCGTGTCCGTTGCTCTTGGTGTTTTTCAAAGAACCATGGACACCGTGTTGGCTGGAATGCCGCACGTAGCGACATACCTAGACGACATCCTGATTGCCAGCGAGTCGATTGAGGAGCATGAAAGGATGTTGGCTGAAGTCCTCAGCCGCTTGGCCCAATCGGGTCTCAGAGTTCAAGCGGAAAAGTGCGAATTTTTCAAGGAGAGTCTTGAGTTTCTAGGGCATCGGATTGACGCAAAGGGCATCTACCCCTCCAAGGTCAAGGTCGAGGCCATCCACCAAGCTCCTGCACCCAAGAACAAAAAGGAACTGCAAGCCTTTTTGGGTATGATAAATTTCTATAATCGGTTCTTGAAGGGAAGAACAGAAGTAGCGGAAAAGCTGTATCGTTTGTTGGATAGCCGCGTAGCATGGAACTGGGGTGCAGAGCATATGGAAGCGTTTGAGAGCCTGAAGAAGTTGCTAACGTCTAACTCGTTGCTGGTGCATTTTAAGACGGATGTCCCGTTAGTGTTGTCATGCGACGCATCATCTGTGGGTGTAGGAGCTGTTTTGGCTCATCGCGACAGCAAAGGAAATGAGCAGCCTGTGGCGTATGCGTCCAGAACGCTATCTAGGGCGGAGCGCAATTATGCTCAGATTGACCGTGAGGCCCTTGCCGTGGTTTTTGGGGTTCGACATTTTCACCAATACCTTTGTGGGCGAGATTTCCTCATTATCACGGATCACAAACCCTTGCTAGGAATTTTCCAGAGGCAGAAGCAAATTCCGGCGGTTATTTCTCCCCGCATGTTACGGTGGACGCTAATGCTGTCGGCATACGATTACGTGCTCGAGTACAGGAAAACCAAGGACCATGGAAACGCCGACTGCCTAAGCAGGTTACCGGGCCCCTTAACCCGCCAAGAGACCGAGGCGCCAGGCGACATACTCCTTCTGGAAGCTGTGGAGTACCCTCCAGTGAGCGCAATGGAAGTGGCAGCCTTCACCAGGGGTGATCCCCTGCTGTACCAGGTGAAGCAATGGATCCTGGAGGGCTGGCCGCGAGAACGGGTAGCCCTGAAGTATTCTGCATATTGGGTAAGACAAAACGAGTTGTCCGTACATCGTGACTGTGTACTCTGGGGGAGCCGCGTAGTTATTCCAGAGGCACTGCAGAAGCAAGTTTTAAGCCTTATGCATGCTAACCATCCAGGAGTGACGGCCATGAAGGCAATCGCTAGGTCGTACGTGTGGTGGCCGAAGATGGACGAAAAGATCGTCGAGTTTGTGAGGCACTGCACGCCATGCCAGGAAAACAGGCAGAGTGAACCAAGGACACCAACGCATTTCTGGACTAAGCCAGAACGACCGTGGAGTAGAATACACGTGGATTTCGCAGGACCCGTCCAGGGCGTGTTTTTTTTTGTGGTTGTAGACGCCCTGTCAAACTGGGCCGAAATTGAAGTGATGCCGTCTCTCCAGTCATCTGCAGTAATTGAAAAGTTTCGCAAAATGTTTGCAACACATGGTTTGCCCGACTTGGTTGTGTCGGATAATGGCACCGCTTTTGCAAGCAGAGAAACTCAGGCTTTCCTGAAACTGAATGGTATACGCTATATGTATGCGGCGTCGTACCACCCGGCGAGCAACGGAAGGGCGGAGCGGATGGTCCGAGAACTGAAGTGTGCGTTACGGAAACAGAGACAGGGCACCGTATTATGCAAGGTTGCACGATTTCTATTCAAACAGCACTCTACGCCGCACGCCGAGACCGGGAAATCTCCAGCCGAAGTCATGCTGGGCCGGAAGTTCAGGACCGCCCTATCCAGCCTTCGCCCGGATGAGAGTGACGCAAGCTGCCTTCGGCAGCCGCCACCACGAGGTTTCCAGTCTGGTGACGCTGTGTACGCGCGGAACTTCCGGCCAGGGCCCAAGTCGTTGTTTGCACGCGTGTCGCGACCGATAGGCCACGTCATGTACGAGCTGAGTACGGCAGACGGAGCTGTGCACCGACGCCACCGCAACCACGTTCGCAGAGCACGGTGCTCTGATCCCCGGACAACAGACCAGCCAACCTGTCCCTCGTTCGCTCTGCCGTCTGTCAAGCCGCGCACTGGGACCTCCGGAGCCCGAGACGTCTCAGCCGCTCCGGCGTTCCACTCGCCAACGTAACCCAGTGCGACGTTACGGCATCGATGACTAAGGGGGAAGGGATGTGGTAGATTGTGCAGTCACGCACTGTGACGTAGGTGTGCCACAAGAGAGCATGCGCCAGTTCTGTGCCTGTGTTGCTATCACAGGTTGTGCTGATAACGGGCCACCGCCGCAGCTATTTAAGCAGTCGTGTTCTTGGAATAAAGCGCTTTTGATTCTGTGCATTGTGACTCACGCGTCAGTCTGCTACAGAAATTAAAAAAAAATCGCGTAGCGGCAGGCTACACGCAGTGCCCGGCGTTAGAAGTGCGTAGACTATAGTGGACTATCAAAGGAAATAGTGCCGGGTTCAGTCTTAGTGCAGTGTCTGCCATTCGAATAGGCTCTCAAAGATTGTCTAGACGCCCATGGAGCCACCTTTATGTGCATTCATTGCAATGATGAGCAAAATGTGGTGATTTTGGATTTGGAAGGTCTTATTTTGTCCCGTGCACTGTCTCAATTTGCCTCATTCACTTTAAACAGAAAGAAGTAAAAATGAAATAAAATCTCCTCTAGCGCATTCCTTTTTGTAAAAGGGAGTGATCCAGAGGACAGTTTACTCACTTTCTTACTCCCATATGGGCGTATTATTCTTTATAGAGTGTTGGATGGGGCAAAACGGGGCATTTTGAAGTTTTAAATTTTAATAACTTTTACTCTGTTCCAATTCAGCTGGAATTTTCATATTTGGCGAACGGGACG
The DNA here is from genome assembly GCF_052857255.1 of Amblyomma americanum. Taxonomy (NCBI): domain Eukaryota; kingdom Metazoa; phylum Arthropoda; class Arachnida; order Ixodida; family Ixodidae; genus Amblyomma; species Amblyomma americanum. Next base: position 175,404,355 of record NC_135499.1, read on the forward strand.
CCAGCACAGTAGGAAGTAAATCGGCAGTGCTTGTTCTTAGATATCTGTGAATAAAATATAGTGCCGACGATTTGCAAATTTGTGTCGCATTTTGGCCCACTCTCCCGTAATGATGTCCTATAGCTGAAAGCAAGAATAAAAAATGGCCATGGGACGGGCTTGCAGTGCGGAGAAGAGATAGCCCGGGATTCTTTAGTGTTACAGAGTGGCATCTGAGACGAGGTAAACGTGGCGCGGAGTGGAAAAAATCATATGAAGCGATGAGATTAGAAAGTTTGCGGGTATATGTATTGTCGCAGCTTGCAGAGGATCTGTTTAGCCTTATTAGACGCTATGTGCCCAAATTCGCAATTCTGGCATTTTTATTGGTGCTTTACAGCTAACACTGACTCCTTCAAGAGGAAGTTAGCACTTTTGGTACAGCCAGGTGCTTTTCTTTTGCATGATCGCTTGAGGAACAATAATCATCATCAGCCTGACTACGCCCACTTCTGGACAAAATCCTCTCCCATGTCTCTCTAATTCACCATGTCTTTTGCTAGCTGTGCCCACCTCATGCCCTCAAACTTCTTAATCTCATCCGCCACCTAACTTTTTGCCACCCCCTGCTATGCTTGCCTTCTCTTGGAATCCACTCCGTTACCCTTAAGGACCAGCGGTTATCTTGCCTTTGCATTACATGCCCTGCCCAAGCCCATTTCTTCCTCTAGATTTCGACTATGATGTCATTAACCTGCGTTTGTTCCCTCATCCACTCTGCCCGCTTCTGGTCTTTTAACGTTACACCTATCATTTTTCATTCCATAACTGCCTGCGTTGTCCATAACTTGAGCTGAACCCTTTTCGTTAGCCTCCACGAATAATACTTCTCAAGAAAGTGGGCTTTATGGTAGCACCCCTTTCGCCATTTTCATACAGGAATATTTTGCCATCAGTAGCAATATTGTGTTTCTGGATTTCTAGCGTCACGTGTAAAAAAAGAAATATATCCCCAATCTCTCGAGTTCTCATTTGAAAAATCATTGTGTCCTGTACTGCTCCGCAGCTGGCACAGGACAAGGTTAATAGGAGTGATACGGGATAGGCATTTGCCCTGCAGTGGGCGTAGTTAGGATGATGGGGTTTATGATGCGTTTTGATGTCAGATGTTCTAACCATTGTGCCAGTTTTTGAGAAATTTTGTACGCATGCAAAAAATAAGGGGTGGTTTCTTTCGTTGGAAGCCTGAATATTTGGCTTTCTTGAGGCCTGCATTTATCTGCAGGGTTTGCGCGTCGTTCGGAACCAGATTTGGTTCCATATGTCCGCATACAACGAGCAATAATACAGTTGTAAATATCACCGAAGCTGTTTTAATATATACTGTCTTGCGCGAGCGCCTTTCATGTCGTTTCGAAGAAAGCAAGATATTTAAAAAATAGAAAAATTAGCTCTGGTTTAAACTTTGGTTAATCGTGGTGAGAAGCGAAGGCTTCCTTTGCATGGCTGCGTTCACAAACACCACACACACTGCCGAACGGATCGTCTGTAAAGCGTCGATGAAATGTACCTGTAACCGAGTCAGACTCGCTGAGTCTGGTCACAAAGTCGGTCTTTCGGCGCACGTCTCGCTTGAAACCATCTTCGCATCCAGTGCCGAAGTTGAAGAAACCCCCGACTCTGCGTCGCTTGTTAGAGGGGACGCTTCCAGATCACATGGCTGAATCAGCAGATGAATTAAGTTAAAAGGTCCTAGGCCAATCATCAATTTAATCTCCACCCGCCACGGTAGGGAGGTTGCTCACAGTCCGACGGGGCAGTTGCCACCTGCCACGGTGGGCAGATTGCGATGAGGTCAGTAGGTCAGTAGGTCACTAGTCCCCAGCGCCCGTGCGGGCAGCCAAAAGTGCGACTCTCCTTGATGACTTTGGGGTTTTGCTTTTTCCCAACTGCTCGAATTTATCCCCCATGAATGAATGAATGAATGAACGAATCAATCAATCAATCAATCAATCAATCAATCAATCAATCAATCAATCAATCAATCAATCAATCAATCAATCAATAAGCTGGATTTCAACGCTACAATATGTATCAAGGCTCCCGTAGTGGATTACCCCGGGTTTCCCTGAAAGTTCGTCCAAATTTTAGCACGCATGTTTCGTGCTGCAATGTCGTCACTTTGATGACAGCATGGGGCCTGCAATCTCGGTCATGGAAGAAGCACGTCACAGCCGGTGACCTGGTGCGGCTGGAAATTACGCTTTTTTATGAGCGCGCCTATATCCTGCGGTGGTCTTTGTAATCAGAGGAGAAAAGTTAATAGCGGAAGAAATTTTGTAATCATATTATAAAGGACCTTCACGTGCGACATTAAGCGGCTCAAAAAACAAAGCGCGTGAAGGAAATGCAGTGATGCATCCAACCACATCTCCATGCAACTTGAAAACGAAAAGGAAAGAAGTCATTAAGCGAGTGGGACTGCGTAAACCTTTCAACGCACGAGCACTGGACTTCTGGATGGGGACGCGTGAATGGGACGGGGCGGACACATGATGACGGAGATGACATACAGAGACCATACCTGTCAACCAAAAAGGTGCACCTGTATCCCGTGTCTGGCGAAACTGCCGGCCTTTCTGGCTCTCGTCAACGGTCGGCTTTTCCTTGTGGGCGTTTACCTTGATCTCGTATAGATGATAATCTCTGTCGCATACTTACTTTTCTGCCAGAGAGCCGCCGTCTCTCCACGCCCCAGTCGAGAGTGTGAAAGAAAGCCTTTGTATTGCTCTCGACCTTTGGTAACCGATTGTGCAAATGGCGCGCAGCTCCGGAGAATGCGAATGCGAGGGGAGTAAAAAGAAAGAACTACAGCGAGCGAGCGTAAAGTCACGCACATCTTCGAGCGAGTGTTATCGGCGTTTGCTCACGTATGGGGAGCGCAAGGAATGGAGTCAAATGGGCGCTTGCTAGGGGCACATCGTTGTGTTATCTTCTTTCTCCCGGTATCTGGACCAACCTGCGCGGCTTTTAATCAGTGTTCAGTGCTAAGCGTCGCGAAGTTCGACTGAGACGAATTGGAGCTCTCTCTGTGTCACAGATAGTCAGGTTTTCTGAGCGCGCGATAATATCGCACGCACTTCGAACGAATCTCTCAGTAAGCTTTCAGCGCTCCTAATGGAAAGGAGGTGATGAGCTCACGATTGGGAAGGGGAGGAATTGAGTGAAATATGAAAAGCGTCTCTGCCTTCAGGTACATTTAAAAAAAATGACTTTAATCGGAAGGCTTATTAGACAATCGCGGTGGGTGTACAGCCACCACTGCAAGGACGTGAAAGAAAAATCATGCTTTACATTGTGCGATATCCAACAGTGGACTGTATAACAAAATAACCGGGTTGAAAGTGCATCGTAGCCCTCTGTCTCAAATTCATCCTCGACGCAGGAGAGAGAGAAAGTGAAGCTTAAATATAGGAAAGGCGAGAGGTCGTCCGGCAGAGACATGACCCTGGCCTAGCTGCTAGTCCACCTGGGGGAAAGACCGTCGCATTAACGTTGGGCCTGGCGTGCCAACCCGAGAAATAAGCTTGGACGAAGTATGGTTAAACAGCTTTTTCGCAAGCTGTATCACAAATTTGTTTGCGCCAGTATACCACTACGCACTAAAGGACAAACTCAAGTTGACATCCTACAGCTGAAATCACGAGGACGAAATGGACATGGGCAGACTTGTAATACGAAGAGCAGACAGTCTACGGTCCTTTACAATAACAGCTGGATTCCAAGGGAAGTGGAACGTTTCCGGAGGCGGCAGAGTCTGGCATAAAGACATGCGATTAGCGAACTCGTTCTGTATAGGGCTAATCGGAGCTCAACGGGAAAGGGCCTAGACCGCGGTGTACACAACTTGCATCATGAATATGACGCTGACGCCGCCGCCGCCGCCGACGACGACGATGATATGGACGCTTGTACGCCCTCCATGTAAATTATCAGTTGAAAGTCTACAGATCATCGTATATGCTGACAGCGCGACTGGTATTTTGCATGTTCCTGAGCGGGGTGAGTAGACCTTTCGTTTCCGCCTCTTTGGAGCTTTGGGGTGTCACAAAAGGCTAACTACACGGGACTTTTGAGAAACTCTGCACTTGCTGCCGTACTGACTCGGTCCTTGGGAAATCATCCGCGAATGAATAGGGCGGGACATCGTCTCGGCAGTTGGTCGTGTGTCGGCTTTCGATGTCGGCAAGGTTCTGAAGCGGCAATGCCCTCATTGAAGACTACAATTGCTATAGAGGCTTGCCTATCGCCATGCTACATTCTTTGAACATTTACAGCGCAGTGCACAGACTCGACGCCCCCAAGCCCCTCTGAAGAGGAACGACCGCTGACACCTGGCTGCGGGTGAGTGAACACTTTCCCATTCTTTTCTTCTTGCCAGCTGTCTACTTGTCTTTAGCTGCGTCTTTCGATCGGGGCCTTGTCTCGGCGTGCGTCTGGCCGGCTTGACTCTCCTCACTTGCAGAACGATAAACGAACCAGCGCTTCCGCCTAATCAGTATGCCGGCGGTTTCTACAAGCTGCCTAAGATTCTTGTTTCGCACCGAGAGCTGTATATGGCAGGTTCGGCGAAATCATGTCGTCTTCGGCGGCTGCGGAGTCGTTCGCACTCTCCTCTTTTCTCCACCCACCTCTCTCCCGTTCTCTCGTTGCGCTTGTCACGGCGGACGACCGCCTTGTATGGATGTATGAGCGGTGGTGCATGGCTGAACGTGAGGACTAACGCATCCCGTACGCCACTACTCTTCCCACCCTTCAACACTCCCGCATCCTAACACTCGTGTACTAAACGCTCGTGCTGATATCGACATTTCGCTCCAACCCAAGTGTGGCCGAAATTTGCATTACCATAAGGGCAAACGTCCGAAGACAAGTTTCTCATTACAAAGCTTTCTCTCTCTCGACGTCTCAGTAACCACCTGACCAAGTGCAGGAATGGCTTGTCTGGAGCTCCGTACTCGCTCATATTTAAAAGTTTATTATTTTTATTTTCGTACCCTCAGAACCCGGAATTGTCTTACAAAGAGGAGGGGGAAGGGGTGTTTCGTATGAAATAATGAAAGTCTTCGCAGTACCGGAAAGTGCAAAAAAACAGGTAGTTGCGGCTCGGCAAGGGAGTTCACTGCTTAGCGATCGTTACTACAGGAGAGTGCGCACTCACTTGCCCAGTGGTTGCTGCAATTAATTTTTGCCTTATTTAATGACCACAAGGCTTTTGAACAGAATGTTAATTAGGAAGCTTAGAACGATAACTATGCTGCTTGGTGGTCAGTTCATGGGCTAGTTCACGCAGGTATCTGACGAGGTCATGTGGCTGCTCCAGGGGATGGGAATGCATAGAGGGAACAGGAGAGTACTGCATCCGTACAAAATATCTGAGAACGTTGCCCAGGAATTATGGACAAGCGCTTCTTGTTTGTGCTGCTGCTTCCACGTGGCGCTGAGCATCAGAAATTCCGGCGGGAATTCGAATGTTTGCTACACCCCATTCATTTCCTATTGGTGTAAAAAGTCTTCGATGTGAGTGCTTAAAGGGGAGGATTTAGTTTTATCTAAATTACAATGAAAATATTCCCATTCACTAACGTGATGTTCGCTGCTGGCGACCGACAGATACCACCATGATGTCCAGACATGAATAGAAAGTAATAATGTTCTGGTAGGACCACATAACGGGTTCCGAAGTGGTAGGCGCTTAGATGATAGCCTTTTTTGTTTTCCCAATGTATTGATACAGCTAAGGCGGCAAACACGCATCTATATATAGCCTTCCTGGACATAAGCGCTGCGTATGACAACTTAAATTTGGAACTCCTCTGGACCATACTCAAAAATGAAGTCATCGGTCATGAGATAATAGAATTGCTCAAAGAAATATACCGAGATAATAGAGTTTAAGTTGCATGCCAAGGGATAAAGAGCCCGACAATAGATGAGGTACACAAATAATTAACGCAGGGTTGTCCGTTATCACCGCTGCTTTTCATAATTCATGCGATAAATATGGAAAGTAGGTTACTAAAAGTAATCTAGATTATAATCTCGCATACAAACTAGGCAGAATGCTCGTAGAGCAGTGACTGCCAGGGTTGATGATGATATTGCACTATTAGATGATAGTCAGGACGATTTACCGATTGCATGGTTAGTACTTGTCGAGACGAAGGCGACGCAACAGGCTTTCCTTTTAGCTCAATTAAGTCAGCTTTGATGATATTCAACAATTCCAGTGATAAGGTAATAACACCACAACATAACCACAAATGAGGCAGTAAAGGGCGACATGGGCTCCATGGTCATCGATCAAAGCACGGGAAGCTCGCAGTAAAATATTCTGTGATCGCCTGAGGGAATTCGACAGTAACATGTGAGCGGCTTAGGTGACGTAGGATCACACTCAAGGGTGAAATACGTGCTGTGTGCGGTAAAGCCTTAAAAAAAGTTAGCATACTGCCTCGAATCTTTGTGCTGTTAGTTCGTTCACGCTCAAAGCCGCCTGCACGCGGCTTTCATTCTGTGACGCGATATGCGACCGGGCTTCTCTCGATTCATCGCGGCCAGGCGCTACTGATTCCACATTTGTCCAAACTGTCGTTGCTGCTTTCAGTTCCTTATTTCGAAGATTCCTTGTCAGCATCAAATTTTGCGTGCCCAAAAAATTCCGGCATTCAGTTGGGCGGCCGCCGAGCGCGTGCACTTGTTACTACGCCGCCGCCGAGTTATTCAGTACTTTGTTTGCGCAGGTCCGCCCTGTAAACATTCTTTTAGAAGCCCTTTTCACTTTCTTTTTGACTGCCGGACTGCCGTCACTACTATACGAGATGGAAGTTGGTGAAGGCGACGATGTGCAATGCACTGCGCGAGAATGTGTTGCAATTTAGCACCCACCCACCCACCCACCCTTCCACCCACCCTTCCATCCATCCATCCATCCATCCATCCATCCATCCATCCATCCATCCATCCATCCATCCATCCGTCCGTCCGTCCGTCCGTCCGTCCGTCCGTCCGTCCGTCCATCTGTCCATCCGTACGTCCGTCCGTCCGTACGTACGTACGTACGTCCGTGAAAGGTGTACAAGACCACTGGTAATGAATTCCCGTCATGAAATACGAATAAATCAACGAGCAGGAAAATTCTCACAACTGATTTCTGCTCTTTATTATCTCGAGGTTGAATGTCGGGGAAGCAAGCAACAAATTCATCTGAATTGGCCTCTGCAATTCTGAAATATTTTCTCCCGAGACGCTTTCGGCAGTATTTAGTGCACACTTTTTGTGCGCGTATAATTCTCGTCATACGACATGTTTACTTCCACACTCCTTGAAGCTTTCATTGAAGTTGTTCTTTCTAGCTTCTTCGTGTAAACACGCCTTGTGTCGGCCGCATTGTTTTGTCGGCCTTTTGTCGGCCACGCGCTCTCAGCACAGTCTATCTCCGCTGGTTCTACAACCACCTTGCTAGCAATAATTTTATTCACAGAACATAACACAGTTTGAATAGCTGCTTTACATTACGTCCGCGTACTTCCTACACCCGGCGAGTTCCTACGTATGACTAAACACACTAATGAAAATCTCGCATTTAAAACTCGAGTGCTTCATTTTGTTTACGCTTCAAAACGTTCACTGTTCTTCGCTCATGCTATTCACTATTTTCGTTCACAATCAGTGTATTTCACTACAGGTCGCATGATTTGCAAAACTTCTTGCTGTCAACGGTCTAGCGGTGTGAGTTTGCGTGCCCACTGCGCAGGTTATGAGCTGCAAAGTTCCCGTTATACTGTTTCTTAACGCGTGACGTCTGCCACCCTCTGGAACTTTAGTTGACTGTAACCTGCCTAAGTAGTGATGATAAAAGTAATTGAGGAGACTAAAACAGAGTTTGACTTCATAGTTCTACTGATAACACTGCAATGATGTAATAAAAGCATGAGGATTGCAACGTTAAAATCCAGGAACGGCACAAAATAGAGAACTAAAACGTGCTTGGTATAAATAATCTTAAAATAAAGGAAAGTTGGGCTAGTTGGTTTCGCATATGCATGGTAACGCAAGACAGCGAGGATGACAGACTAGGAGACAGGATGAGCGCTCGTCCCGTCTTTTAGTCTGTCAACCTTGCTGTATTGCACTACCAGGTATGTATAAATATCCTGTATAAGTGATTTCGCGCGCAAAGTTAGCTCAACTGTGTCTCTGTGCTATCCAGTAAGCACTTCAGAGGACTAAGGCCAAAGCCTATTTGACATTCCACATTAGGCCATAGGCACCGTCTCCATATCGGCGACACTGAGAACTCTTAGTGGCTCCTGCTGCGCTTTTTCTTCTTCAGGCTCCTGCATTGAAGAGAGGCAGTTAAATGCTGGTCAGATGCCACCATTAAAACACTCCAGAAAACAAAAATGGCAACAAACCCGACACCTTCCTTTAAAACATTGTTTTGAGCGCAAAAAGGACAAGATTTGCTCCAACTGTGTTCCATTTCTTGAGCAGATCTATGTGGTGGACGCTTCCTGGCATAAACATGTTTGTTGCTAACCGCTGGGAACACTCGTAATTTGGCGAAATATTAACCATATGTATCTAGTCTCTTTCTGATAGCAAAACCTATGGCACAATAGCCTATAGCGGCGCCAGCGGTGTCACTTCTCCATTTTGAGATCACTACCATAATCTTCTCACTCGCGAATCATCATCTTAGAATTGCGATACTGAGATCGTTATTTAATTTATCGCGGGGTCGCGACGCGGCGATTGCTTATACTAGGCAATAGCTTTGCTTGGAAAAGGAGGGACAACTGCAGGGGCGGAACATCCGCAACTGTGTCATTCTGCCAAATAGTTCGAACGCACGACGATGCGCCTGGCCAACTGGCCGCCTGGCTTGGAGCATTGTTTTCTGCACGGCGGCTTCACTCCGTCACTGGTGTAGCTAGCGCCATCTATGGAAGCTTCTTGTAACAATACGTGCCTAGCAAATCCTCTTTAATCAATTCAATTGTTTCTTTCCCTAAGTTCATAACGTTTAAAGTGCCAATTGCGTTAGAAATTTGACTTAAATAACGAATATTGAGAATATACGATGTTTTAAGAGAAAGCAAATTAACTGCCAGTAGGGACTATACACCGCAGCGTAGGAAGAGGGGGCGTGTTTCGGCTCCGTAACTTCCGCTGCATTTCCAGAAAAAAATTACGCGGAGTATTTAGGTGTGCTCAGTAGAGGCCAGGCAGGTAATGTGCTGCTACTGGGAACAAAATATTAGTGCGGCTTCCTAAACGGCGTTCTTCCGGCTTAGGTATGTAGTGCTACTGTCTGGTCCATGTCGCACATGTTTGCGGCTTAATTCTCACGTTATGGTACTCTTGTTTTACTCTGTGGAGGTGTTCGAAATCCATGTTTTATGAAACCAGCGCAAGTGGGTCACAGTGGCAATTTTTTGGAGGAGGAGGTAAAATATTTATTCGATGCCAGTACTAGGGCTCCACGAAAATGTTCTCTTGCTCCATTAAGGCATGTTCGTCATCCGCCGAGTCCGAGCGAAGTCAAACACTCCAGGAGGAAAGGGGAGGGTAAATGAATAACAGGATCTAATTGTAACGGTAGCGGCAATTCCTCGTAAGTTGAAGATTGATTGATATGCTCACGACTTCTGCTTTGTCACCTAGAGCTGGGTGCTACCGCCTTGCGATTCGCTAAGCATTGTTGTAATATTATAGGGAGAACGGAGCTGGAGCATGGAAGCAAAATTTTACTCTCTTCTGTCTGAGTTGTTTGACTTGACATCTGTATGCCAATGCAGCGCTCTATAGCTAGCTTTGCGTACGCTGGTCATTCATTTCAATTAAGCCTCGAAAGGACATCGAGGTTCGCAGTCCAACGAGAAGTGTTCCACGACCGTTATGTTTGCCGGACTTGCAAGTATCACGCTCAGAACTGCACGTTTGGCGGTGCAATCGGCAACAAATGAAGCATGGGTGTGCGATGATGCGGCAAAGCGCGCATTCTTCGAGAGATGGAAAAAGCTTGAAAGCAGCACACGCATCCTCACGCCTCTCATCGGACTGTCCAATTGCAAAAAAAAAAAAATAGGGGACACCTAATGTCCGCCTTCAAGGTATGGCGTGATAGCGTTACTGGGTTAATGCCCATATATGAGAAATTACTCATTCTCTACTTAACAGTCACAGATCGCTGGGCGTCCTCGTACCATTCCAGGCGCAGTGGTGCCGCGGTTAAGCGATGCGCCACTGCCCCGACAGGTGGCTGTTTCTAACGCAGCCGCCTGTGGGGCTTGTGAGACTCAGGTTGATCTTCCCGAGCAACCTCTCGCGACCAGTCACTAATTTAACTGCCACGTGCCATGGTGGGCAGTGTGTTGACAATCCGGTGGGCAGGTTGTGATGACCTCCCAAGGTCACATGACCTATGTGGACCTCCTAGGTTGCTTCTCTTGCTCAAGCCGCCGACGACGGCGACGTTGGGTTTTTCGCTGGACGGGATTCTTAGCGCTATCGCGTGAAATATCTCCCGGCACACTGACGTAATACCGATTATCTTCGACGCCATGCGTTCGGTATCGAATTAGACTCATTCTCAATAGGGCCACGCACCCAAAAGCATTTCTAAGGTAAATGCCCCTTTCTTGTTGCAAAAAAAAAGGCTTGCCTTTTGCGCTTTTGTTTTCTTGATGTATGCGCGTAAACTTCCAAAGCTTTTGTTAATCTCTTCGCATGTTTGTAGGCCTACTCCTGCCAAGTTTTTTTTTATTATTCGAAAAGTGTGCCATGAGGCATAAGTTGAAAAAAGGGGAAGGAATGCGGGAGATAGAAATTTAAAAGAAAGAGTGAAAACCCGTTGCCATGAGGTAGTCGCAGAGGTTGCCGATGAAATGATTGTTCATAGTCCACTTCACATAGTCACTTTCGCGGTTCCGCCGCAGGCCGACCTCTCTGAGGAGCAATTTTCTAATAGCAGCCATCGCGCACGTCCACAACAAGTGCCGCACATCACAAATGTCCGGTGCAGCGCCACAGTGAGGGCAACTGTCAATGGCTGGCATATATTTTGCACGCGTGACCGATGACGGACAGATGGTGTCAGAGCCGCCCCTGCCCGAATCCGGCGCACGGATACCTCCTCCTGCCGAGTAAGACTACGGGGGAGAGGGTGCGAACACGGAGGAATTAGATAGAGCGCGTGTTCGCTGGCGCAGAACTTCGGAAGCGGAAACGTGGGACAGGAACGGGTCTGGGGGAAGAGGGGAAGGTGGCGGGTCGCCTGATGTGTGAAGATAAGTCATAGCATCCGCTTGAATGTTATGTGGATCCTGAGCATGGTCGAGAATCCAGTGTGTGCACAGAGGACATGGGTACTTTGCGCAGAGCACATGAATTGATTGTGAAATCTGGAATGTGCATCGAACAGCCTTAAGCTCTTTAACGGCGGCGCGGGAGTCGGTGTAAATATGAACTTTATTGAATGTGGGAACGAGCGGAAGGGAAGCAATGGCATTATAAATGGCTTGAAGTTCCAATGCCAGGGGAGCACACGTATCCGCGGTATACGTCGCGCGAAAGTTGAGATGCGGATGAGATGAAATATACACAGCAGTAACTCCCCTCTCTGCAGAATGTGACGCATCCGTGTACAATATGCACCCTTCAGGCAGGTACGCGGCTGATACCAACGGGTAAACAGTGGGGCGAATGTCGGTGAGCTGGCAATATGACCACGGAGGAAGTGTCTTTAATTTGGAGAGACTGTTTTCGAGCTCTGTTCGCCACCCATTGGTCGATGAGTTCACTGAGTCTATTAAGTTGGGCGAACTCCTGTATGGGTGTTAAACGAGGCCGATATGCTATGGCGCGCATAGCCTCACGATTGATAGCTTCATGGGAGTCCCACTGTCTGCGGGTGAGCCGTTGAAATTGTGCCTGATATACTATCCGTGGCTGAAGAATAGAGCGCACAAGCTGGCGGGCCGTATGAGCACGTGCGCCACCAGAGCGCATAGCTATGCGACGAATGAGGCCTAGAGTAGCGTGAGCCGTTCCTGCCCAGTTGTTTGCTGCATCCAACGTACTAATCTACGTATAAGTGTTCTGGAACACGGGAGCCACAGAAAAAAAAAGAACCAGAATGGCTAAGGTACCGCTTAACTCGCACAATACATTGCAAAGCTGTCCCGCGGTGGAGTTCCCGGCGCTGTTTTATTAAAGCTAAAGCTTTACTGGCCGCGAACTCGAGATTTCGCCGTGGCTGTGCTCCGAGGAGGCACATGACATCACAACGCGCGCCTCGCCGCGGATATTCCTCTCTCTTTCTCCCCCTCGCTCCCTGGTCACGACTGCGCATGCGCCACTAGTAGCACCGAGCCACAGGTGTTCCGCCGCTGCGCAGCGTCGCGCCTTTCTTCAAAATCCAACTTTCAATTTTCTCTTTCTACTTTCCCTCCATCCTTAATAATAATTGGTTTTTGGGGAAAGGAAATGGCGCAGTATCTGTCTCATATATCGTTGGACACCTGAACCGCGCCGTAAGGGAAGGGATAAAGGAGGGAGTGAAAGAAGAAATTTATCTCTTCCTTTGCAGCGCGGTTCGGGTGTCCACCGAGATATATAAGACGCTTACTGTGCCATTTCCTTTCCTCAAAAACCAAGCAAAACAAGTGAGCCGACGGCGTTCATGGAGTTCATTGGCGTTGGCAACTTTGCAAAGTCCGTTCATTTTCAAGAAAGGAAAAGCGCACAACCGGCTCAGTGGGTCAGTGGAGACCGCAATCTCGCTTTCATGTACGTGGCGTTGGTGTCCAACTGCAAAAGCCTGGTTTGATTGAGTTCCGCACACTGCATAGGCAACGCGCCCTCCCTGCCACCCTGAGGTAGCATGCAGTTAATGGTTGATCGCGAGAGATTGATCACCAAATGAACGCTGCAGCGTAGCTATTGCTGCAGTGCCGCATGTCAGCCACAACGCTGTCAGCGCTAATGCATTCAGGTCACATCTCCCTCTCACCACCGCCACATGTATCAAAGCGCGAATGAGGCGTCCGCATGTCCAGGGAGCCAGTTATGTGCCCCTCCTTTTTTCAAAGCGATCGCTGTCTAGAGCATTGTCAACGCCAACGCCAACGAACGCAGTGAACGCCGACATCTTTCGCTTTGTGTATCCTGGATTAGCTGAGCTAATCCTCCTTATTTTTTTTTTTGCGAGCACACTCTTCACCTGTTAGCAGGCGTTTAGCAGGCGGGGATTCTGTCACGGCCCGAGCATGACCAAGGCACCAGCTAGGCCAGATGCTTTCCTCTTACGTTTGAGATACTCGCGGACATATCCTGCTTTCATCTGGCAACGATGTTCGGTTTGACCGCGATTCCTCTATAGCGGCCTGGCGTTCCTCCTCATGTAAGGGAGGATTTTACTTTGTCGACGCTTCTTCTCAAGCTCACTGCACGTCGTTTCGGCTGCTGACTACGGCTGACCTTACGGTCCCGCGTCTGCCATGAAGAGGGCGTTGCACGCCTCGTGCGACCTCCAGTGTGAACTACAAAGCGAAGAGACCAAGAGAGCGTGTGGAACGCTTGTGGTCGTTAGGCAGCCGAGGAAACCATCACGTGACCACAGCCTTCACGCGCCTTGCGCTACCTTCGTCGTCTTCAGGTAAGGCGCGCGCTGTACCGTGACTATAGGGACGGATCACCAAAGGCCCTCGCGACTGAGCTCCACATAACAGATTTTCGCGTTCGGTGAAGGCGAAACGCAAAAGGCGTCCGTGCGCTGTGCGATATCAGTGCTCGTTGAAGATTCCCAGCTGGTGGAAATTATCCCGGAGTCCTCCACTATGGCACCTTTTTCTCTCCTTTTTCACTCCCACCTACCTCCCTTCCCACGCGGCTCGGTTGAAGTGTCCACCTTGAAATGAAGCAGTTACTGCGCCTATTTCCTCAAAACCGATTTCTCAATTTTCACTGCCCCGCCGCGGTGGCTCAGTAATTAGGGCGCTCGACTACTGATCCGGAGCTCCCGGGTTCGAACCCGACCGCGGCGGCTGCGTTTTTATGGAGGCAAAACGCTAAGGCGCCCGTGTGCTGTGCGATGTCAGTGCACGTTAAAGATCCCCAGGTGGTCGAAATTATTCCGGAGCCCTCCACTACGGCACCTATTCTTCCTTCCTTCTTTCACTCCCTCCTTTCCCCCTTCCCTTACGGCGCGGCTCAGGTGTCCTAGGATATACGAGACAGATACTGCGCCATTTACTTTCCCCAAAAAACTAATTATTATTATTATTATTAATTTTCGCTGAACAAATAAGGAAATCGTGCCTGCCTGGAGGCGCTGGTTCACATTGAAGGTAGCGATGTGCACAGCATTTCTTTCCTGCATTCCCATCTTTTCAGTGTCTCGAAAACTTTTGCGGGCACCTGCACGTACTCGTGGCAGGCCCATTCATTATGCAGTCCGTGCACAGGTTGCTATCTTGCTCTGTAGTGACCGATGAGACCTCGATGCTCATTTCTTGCACGTGACCATGAAGTGCGAACATCACTTCTAGCTTCTGTCTTCAAAAATTGGCAGCGTCATATCGCCAGACATTTTTAGAGTTTCCACAGGCCTTCGAAGACGCCCGTAAACTGTCATTTGATTCGTCTCAATCTGGCAATTATTGGGCATCTCTCTAAATCGGTATTATTTCCTCGCCATCTGTACTCCTTTAGGCGTCTACGAACGGGCCCAAATGCCATTTCAATGTAAGTCTTAACAGCGATTGTGGCATTCGATACACTCTCATTTAATCCAACAAGAAATGAGGCCGTTAGCTTGAGCGCTCGGGCTACCTAAAATAGATCGTTTGAAATCAGTGTCATGGTTGCCAGATGGCAAATACCATGAAGCACCTCTGTGACATCCGCAGTACTGCAAACGTTTTGCCATTCTACTATCCTCCTTTTTTTGCAGCAAAACACAAGTCTACAAGTCAACAAATAAAGAGACCAGTGTTCTCATGTGCACTAGGCCATGGGCAGTAGCAAAGCCGAGTTACAGGATCGAAGTTGGCTTGAGCTTTCGTTGATGTGAAAATGGCGTTCAAGTAAGTAAACGCGGCACGTTCCTAGACTATCGTTACCGTATTTCGCTGGCGTTGCCGCTACCATCGGGTGCTACTCTGGGGCATGCTTGTTGCGCGCGCACGCGCAATTGATGAACCATTTTAGATTGGTTTAGTTTGGTTTATGGGGGTTTAACGTCCCAAAGCGACTCAGGCTATGAGAGACGCGGTAGTGAAGGGCTCCGGGAATTTCGACCACCTGGGGTTCTTTAACGTGCACTGACATCGCACAGTACACGGGCCTCTAGAATTTCGCCTCCATCGAAATTCGACCGCACGGCCGTGATCGAACCCGCGTCTTTCGGGCCAGCAGCCGAGCGCCATAACCACTCAGCCACCGTGGCGGCTGAACCATTTTAGAGGAACGCTCGCTGTATACGTGTAGACGCGGCCAGCGCCCTACAGTAGCGGTATTCGATAAGGGCATGCTAAAACGTTATACACTTCATTCGTGGCCCGATCAATTAGCACTTGAACGCAGAGGAGAATTAATTGGAGTGCTGATTAGAGTGACAGGGAGTCGTGCTGGGTTTTATTTGTCGTGCGCAAATGACTGCGAGTGGAGCGGCGTAACAATGGGTCCCGCTGATGACCACTTCCTACCCAGAGTATGTTCTCTGTACTGTTCCCGCTGTGGCTCGCAGTTCATGCGAGTCAGTGGCAGTGCTACTCCGGGTGCTTGAGCCACAGGGATCGGTCTGCGAGTTATTGCGCGAGAAAAAAAAAAACAGTCACGTAGGTTCTCAGGCTAGCCAAAATAATAAAGCAAGTAACACTCCCTGCTTCCCAAACACCTAGAACCATGCAGCCATATAAACATAACCATGTAACCCATAACCAAAATGCCATATGCAAGACATAACCCGTAACCATAAAACCATAACCGTATGACCTATGCAGGGTTGCCGTTGGTGACTACTTTGCGCCAATCTGGATACTTTGAGGCCCCATCTGGCGATGAAAATTTTAGATGGGCCCCCTGGCTACTTTCTGGATAATTTGAAGTTTTCTTTTAGCGTATTTAACAGCCTTTTTGTTTTGTAATTGCCTATATAAGAGCAAGCAAGCATAGAGACAACCAATTATCTCCGAGCTCCTCTGTCGACATGCGCCGAAGGCGCAGCCATGGATGCACCCATATGGATGGTGTAAACGCTACGAAACGCTAAAACCCGAAAAGCACAATGCTGTCCAGAAAATACTCGTGCCGCCCAAGGTGGCCACCGTCTGCCAAAGGAAAGCACGCAAGTATAGAAAGCGCAAGTTCCGAGAAGAATGGCGAAAGGACAAGAAACTTGTGTGGATGCTAATGTAGCCATTCGCTGTGCTTGTGTGGATGCCAATGAGTAATTACTGCTTTATTACAAATCTACACCACCTTGGGAGAGTCCCCTAAACTTTGGACCAATACCGTTCCCATTTCGAGTTGTTGATCTAGTTCTCGCCCTACGATCTGCTAGCCGTCCTGGTTAGCGCTGCTGGCAGAGCGATTGTTCCTGACAGGCGGTGGTCCCGGGTGCAAACCCCGGACCAGAACCAATTTTTCTTCATCTACGAAGCTTATGTAAAACCTCTATGGTTTTCCTTTTCAGCCGTGTAAGTAGCATTTGGGTGGATGCTAACGAGTAATTACTCCCTTATAACAAACCTACTGCAGCCTGGGGGATTCCCCTAACAGGTCAACAAAAACGATATGTGTTGTAGATAAGCTACGTGCACGTGCACTGAACTTTTAATAATTTATTTATTTATCTGCAACATTCCTATAGAAGACCAAGCAAAATCGGCCCAAATCGTCGTGCTCTTCAGTGTGTTTCTTGCGTTGATTCAACATGCTGTTATTTATTGTTCATTAATAAAATCTATTTCATAATATAGCTTTTGTCCTATTCAGCTACAAATTCGGCGCTAAAATTAACTGGAATAGCTCCTTTGGCTAGTTTTAGCTTGAGTTCTGGCTCCTTTAAAATCTGTACAACGGCAACCCTGGACCCATGTCTCATATAACTTATAACCATACTCCCATATAATTGTAAATATGCTGGCCCACATGACCAACAGATGTTCGGGCGCCCTTGTACAGCATTCATTATGGACAGCAGACGAAATCGAGAATGATTCATGCTCATTTGTATGAAGGGGATCACGTGATTCTGCAAGGCTGACGTCAGTGGGTGGAAGAAATGGGTGACGGCCCCCGGGAAAACTCCGCTCACAGACGCAACTGTCGCTTTAAAAACAAGAAATAGCAAAGTTCGGCATGTGCGATGGTGGCTGGGTGATGCTTCCCAACGCATCTGGTGGGCCAAGGGCAAGGCCGCCGGGCACCAGCAACAAGCGCTTACCTTGAGCAGCTTCAGTTTCGCCCACATCCGGAGGAAGACCTCGCTCGTAAGCGGGATGTGCTTGGCAGTGTTCTTGTTGCCGCCTGCGAGCGCGCGCAGACAACTTAAGCGGTCGAGCCAAAACTGCCTGACGAAGCAAATCGCCAGCAGCCGTGAAGTTTTAAACAAAGCAGTGCTTTTTGTGAGCAAAGGTCGCAAGAACATAGAAGATGAATATCTAGAGACGTCATCTAGCACGCAGCTGCCACCAGGGCTGACCTTTCCCACTTAAGACGCTTTGTTCAATAATTGTGAACAAGCAATCGCTATCAAGGTATCGGCTAGAGCATGCATTTAATATGTAAAAGAAAAAGGATAACCATATCAGTATGTTAACCTTGCTAGACGCCACCTTTCTTTCATGTTCCCTTCGGCATTGGAATGCCGACACACCAGAGGCGTTGAGTTTATCTCAAACGGTGCAGCTGACATTTTCAGTATCATTTATTTATTTCATAATACTGCAGGCCACTGCTTGGCCCAAGCAGGAGTGAACATATAATGATACATAACCAAAAGAATAAAGGTATTCAATATTTGCAGCACACGGAGACCAAAAGAATAAAACCAAAAGAATAAATTTATACAATGTTAGCAGCGCACGGATACCAAAAGAATAAACCAGACAATAAACTTATACAATATCAGCAGCACACGTATACAAAACATACATATAATCAATAATAGCAGGTAAATAGACGATTTAACGCATCAGAAAAATTTTGCGAGGGAAAAACAGATTCCGGTAGCGAATTCCAATCTTGCACTGTTCTAGGGAAAAAACTGTATTTAAAACTGTTAGATTTGGCGAAAAGGGGAGTAAGTGAATGTTCAAGAACGTTCCGAGTCCTTCTCACTAGAGGAAGCTTAATGCACTCCGGTAGCTTCAATTTATTTTTACCTGTTAAACTATTAAACAAGAATACCAATCTATTAATCTTTCGGCGGACTTCTAGCGTAGGAATTTTATTTGACATCATTAACTACGATGGAGAGTCTTCCCTTTTGTATTTTCCGTATATAAACCTAACCGCTTTCCTATTTACTTTTTCAAGGACCATTATGTCCATTTCGTGCATCATTCACGCATTATATGTTTGATCATTCTGTGCATACTGTCCACGCAGTACAGAAGAATCGTTCTGGCCAGACTGAGTGCATGCAATTTAATGCATGCACGATGTACCTTAAAATCGTAGGTAATTGCAAAAGATTTAGTATATGTGTAAACGCATGAAAGCAAACCATGATCACGCAATGGACTTCACTGTCCATGCTAGTTGCATAATCGGTTCCCAAGATGTGCCGACTCTTCTGCGGACCATACCCGATGACTGCTTCGTCAACAGCAGTGATTAAATAATAGTTCATGATCCATGGCGCTGAAATGAGCGATGGCTCCTGAGAAATCGAGTGCCGCAGGTAACGGTCCCCGTCGTATCCGTGCGGGTCTCGCTGCACTGTTCACAATTTCGAAGTTCACGAGCACAAAACTAAACACCACCATAGTTGTCGCAGCACCGGCATCACTAACACACAAAGGAACACGACGCCAAGGTGTCTGTGACCGGCGCCGCAAAGCAGGCGACAGTGCCCGAGATTACGCGACTGACGGAGTTCCTCAAACACGCTAAGCATGCGCGACGGTTGCAACGGCCGCGCCGGTCAGAAATTCAAAACGGAGAGAGAGAGAAAGAGAGAGAGAGAGATTTTCTCCTTTCGGAACTTTCTTGCGGTTAGAACTTGTTCTCTACTGCAGACGCTAGCGCCAATTCCTCCTTCAGTTACGTTCATAACGGCTGGCAGCGCAGTTACAGTTCAGCGCACGTATCTCCAATTAGCTTCCCCTGGCGTTGCTCCGGGGATCTATGCAGTAAGTGTAGACTGGACAAAATTGGACTGTACTGGGCTAGACTGGAATGGACTGGGCTGGGCTTGGCTGGCTGAGAGGACTGGGCTTACGAGGAAAGATAAATAGATAAATTTAATCGAAACGAAGGCAAAGAGGTCGGCCACAAAGACTGATATCTGTCACGCTACTTTGCACAGGGGAAGGAGAGGAGGAAAAGAAAGTGGGTCATGATGGGTGACAATGTGGTGAAAAAAGAGACGAGAGTCTGTGCACACACATTTGATAAAAGTGGGTTCTTTGGTGACGAAATCTTGCTGTTTGCAACGTGGTTCGCATTTCGCGCTATAGTGTCACCACTCGCTTCGCGCTTCTTTCTTTTATTTTTTACATAGACTGCTTTCCGAAGGACTCTTACCTGTGGCGGCGCTCACGGTGAGCCCAATGGCGACGGTGAGCAGAGCGGAGATTAGGCCGCTCCAGTAGCTGGACAGCCGGTAGAGCGGGAACACGCTGCCCTGGCTGCTAACAGGTGGGGTATGGGTGTGGGGGAGAAGGTAAAGGCAAGGCTGTTGTTACTCTCTATAGCTGTACTGCCGCCTGACGAACCTTTCAGTCATGCCTCATGCGTCAAGTACTGCGACACTGCACCTTAAGCAGTTTGCTGACACTGAACAGAAAGATATGTAGGATTTTGCACAGTCCTTGCAATGTGTCATTTCTATCTTTTTCAACCGAAGTTATGCACAGAGGCTGCTTTAGTTCGTTGCTTATGCCTAAACGCATGTTCGTCAACACTTTGCATATATTTTAATTGCGAACAAAACTTAATTTCTTATTGCCTGCAGCTGGTTTGCAGAGTGACGCGACACTTTGTTCCATAAAATGCAGCACTGAAGATATGCGAACTTTAACGCTACCGACTGTGATAGTAGCGTACGACTTCAGCGTGAAAGTTCCAGGTGTTCAGTTTGTAGAATGTTTATAGCGTGGTACGACATTAATACGAGGCCGATCAGTACGCTACCAGGGTCTTACGGCCGTAGCCGTGAGGCTAAAAGGCGAAGCCCCCAAGCAGCACAGATAATCGGCACAATATAGGAAATGGGTGGTTTTACTCTGGTACTTTGTAGGACCGGGTTATGCCAATAAATTTCCTGTCTAGCAATGCAGGCACAAGATGGCCTCGAGAACACCATTTTCCTTTGCCGCCAAGGCGGCAGAGACTGAGTGCTCACTAAGAATATAAAGTATTTGGGAATCAATTACGTGGAGTTTACCAGTGTCACGTGACAAATTCCCTCCAGTAGAGAAAAAAATTCGTTGGCGGAAGCGAATATTCGCCATATCGTTCAAATTACGAATGCATTACATGATGGAACATCGGACGCGGTTGACGGCTCACTAGGCTAGCGATGATAACAGAAAGCTGTAGCTAAACCTCCGTTCGAAAAAACATGACGCCCTGAAAAAATCAATACAAAAGGCGGCACTGAAACTGCATTTGTCCGCTCACCAACCATGCACCTATGGGCTGAAAGATCATTGAGTGCACGCGTGTGTGCCAGCTAGGCTAGGCGCCTAAAGTGGCAGAAGAAACGTGGTGGGCGCGAGACAGCGTTCAACCAAACGCCAGTGATCTCGGAGGTTTGAATACCAGTCACGTTGTATGCCTCGCGGGTCCAGCCGGTGACATGGCTTACGTCGCCTGCACATTACCGGCCATCCAATTTATGCGCTGAATATAGGCAGTACGGAGACAGCCGAATGTACGCTCTGCGCGCACATGGGCAGCTAGCGCTGGGCGTCGGGCAGCTCATGACCGCGTTGAAGAGCTTGAGAAGTGCCCTGATAGGTTGTGCGTCGAAGGAGACGTGCAATAAAGTCTTTGGTATGAAATAATAAACACCACTTTTGCCGGACTTTGTTTTTTCAGATAAAATACGGGAAGTTCTCTTACGACGAAGTGCGGATGCAATGAACGAAACCCGTGCGACCAATAAATACAAATACATATACAAATACCTTTATTTCAACATCAGGGATGTCAGGGGTGGACCCAAAAAACCTATGGCTGGCTTTACAGAGGGGCGCACACCCGTACATAAAAACCGGCAGCAACAGAACACGGACAGAACTGGTTAGCTGTATCTGGGCTCGACCATGCTGCGCATTTTAGAACATGTAATCTCAAAACTGTGGCACGCACTGAGGAAAAGCTTCTCTGAAATCAGCTTTTTATTTTGAATTTTTTGTGCTAATAGCAATTAGGAAACAATGAAACAACACATATTTTCAGAATCAGAACGACATGAGAAAAAATTATGAGTGCATAAAAAACGTGGCAAGTTTTGCACAGTTCTTTCGAGCTTGTGGGTTAAAAGGTTAATGACCGGCTTAAAAGAGGCTATAAAATAAGATCGACTACGTTTACACTTGCTCTGACTAAGTTCCGCGGCTTTGCATCATATTGCTTATAGCAATATTGCTTATAGCATTATGAGCGGAGGGAGCAAATAAACTTTATTGAACTATTAGTTATTGATCTGGCCTCGTGTGAGGCTTATGGATGGTCGGGCTTCTTTTTCACGGTTCCGCTGGCTTCCGCAAGCCTGTTGGCTCTTCTGAACAGAAGGATCTGGTCCTCTATGTCTGAGCTGATCAGCAGTGCACCTCCCATTGATCTCTGCTTGGATTGGTTATGCGAGGTTTTAAGTTGTGTGATGTACACTCCCATGTTGTGTGGTACAGGGTTGGTGTTGACCCGCACCGTGGGCTATGTCCGTGAAAGCTCTGGGGTGTATCTTGTGTAGTTTATATAAGTTTACGAAGGTGCTTGTCTGTAGCTTTTGCAGATCGGCGGCCTCATTAGTCTCTAGTTTTCTGTGAGGTGGTGTGTCGATCATGCGACTCCCTCTGTAGTAGTTTAATATCATAGAGTAGTCGTAATCAATGGACGTTAGGTACGCTACCGCGGATGTGTCGAGGACCCGATAGGAAACACAATATTGCGATATTTCTGATTATTTCTCCACTAAATTTGAGGAGGAGTTATTTTTATATTATACGACCGGAGGGAAACTTGTTAGGAAACAGAAAAAAACAGGAGCTTGTCACAAATAATTACGGGATGATCCATAAATTGATGCTCAAACTAAGTTCTCTCTCCTAGTGCTAACATTTGTACAAACATATCATGATCTGCGTACATGCAGGTTCGACACTGCGCTCACTCTGCGTAAGTTACACAGATGTAACATAAGAAACTTGAAATTCCACACATCACTGCCCTGCTCCTGTGGGAAACGCGGTATACGCGACACCTTGCGAATGACCCTCCCTACCCGTGACGTCCAAGACTATACCAGTGACGTACCTGGCGGCTGCTACGGTCGTCATGTTCGAAGCGAGCGTGGCGGCTATCGAGGTGGCGTTGCCGGGACAGTGGTCCAGCGTCACTGGCATGCTCGGGGGCTTGACGCCGTACGAGAGCTTGCCCGACGTGACCCACAGCTGGAAGGCCGTGGTCAGGGACGTCGCCACCACCACGCCCTGCACGCGCGCGAACACGTCCGTATAGGCAAAGCAGATGTTTTGGAGAGCATTTTCAAAACAGAACTCTGGAGGTCAAATTGCAGTTGGCCTGAATGGATAGATTAATTACCGCATTATAATTGCAAGTAGGCTACTTTCTTTGAAAATTGAGCTTTTATAAGCTGGAAAATACCAGAAAATGAAACACAGGTATCGCCACCACTGGCAGTTTTCGCAAGCCAACTCCAGTTCCGCCAAGAAAGTTTTTTTTTTTCCTTCCGTGCGGATATCTGAGGCTAGGCTACACTGCCATTCACTTACGAACGTTGATCACGGGATCTTTTTCGGTCTTGACGTTACAGTTTTAGAACCGCCATTAGCTTACAGTGTTTCGATACCTCGCATGAGAAGCCCGCAGTCCCTCCATGCCTCCTTAACTCAAAAAAGCATTGAAGCGAGCCATCTAATTTTAGAACCGTCATTTGACGCTCCTTGGGCTAGGAAACGCTTAGAGTAACGAGAAGCCGCTTGTATGCGTCTAGTGCTAAGAATAACGAGTGTTGCAGTTACCCTCGGCGCTGTGGCTCAACAAATTTTGGTTAAGTCGCGCTAAAATACGTGCGCTTTCGAGAATCTTGCAGGCAAAGCAACCTTTCCACTGCCCGTAAATCGTAGATATAACGAAAATTTGTTGGGTCACAGCGCCAAGGGTAACGGCGTTTTCGAAATTCTAAAAACGGACATGGAAATTACTTACGGTGGGCTAAACACCGCTCAATAAATAAGGAGACTAACAGTAATAGTTTAAAAGTTTACTAATCGATATTAGTTAAGCAGCTTACTAGTTCGCACGTCATAGCTGTATTCTTATGCGCTACACCGCTGACGTTGCTGTGCCGAAAAATGCGCTCTCTCAAATCAAAAAACCTATTTTAAAGAATTGCAGAACACCTCCGCTGAAACACGCGTTATGTGTCTAATAATAGAATTATATTTGTCCTCCGGAGCCGGCCTACTGCGCAAGCACAGAGAAATCGGTTGTGCAGCGAAGCAAGCGTTCAGCTGAAGGAGCGTGGTAATGAAGCATGACGGTAGAGTTGTGCCTAGCTCGAGAAGAGGACGCTACAAGGGGGTCCTCGCTAAAAGCCCTTACTGCTTCTTCGCGCCATCATGCGAAGCTATTTCAGCATCGTCTCTTCCCGAATTAACAGAAGAGGAGAGGAAGAAGTCGCGCCTGCTTCTGTATAAGGTACCATTACTGACACGCATCTATCAATTAGAAAAAAAAAAAACACTCGTTACCTTGCACACTCTCCCATTCGGGTGCTATGTAAAGAAATCATCAAATAGCTCCCCATGCATCGGGTCCCAGGTCTAAAACTACAATAGTGGTTCGAAAAGTATCGTAACGTATAGGATCTCGCATGAATAAATTTATTCTTTAGGTGTATGCACGTGTACACAATAGTATGTCACTCGTACACATTATTTTTTTAAGGTAGTCGCCACACTTCTGCAAACCTTTGTTCCAATGCCATATCTAGGTATCAATGCCAGCATAGAATAATTCTACCTCAAGTTTCTCATCTTCAGTTAATTGCACTGGCACTCATCGTGAACACCTTTTTCGTGTACACAGTTCGCCATGAATGATGTTACGCGCACAACCCCCTTCGATATGTTAAGTTCATAAGCAACATCACCAAGACAAATGCAACCATCGTTATGAATAAGGCGTTCAATACGGAAGGCTGTCATCTGCGGTGGACATGCTTGACCAAACAGCTAGTATGTAGTTCAGAAGAATCGACTGCTGGGCGAGTTGGTGCATGACTCGAAGATACAAGGCGCAGGAGTTGACTGGACGAACAAAGAAGGAACACGGACAAGGCGCTTAGGTCAATGTACCAAATCCAAACGTGTTTCTGCAACATGACATTTTGGCATAGTATGCCTGAACAATGTTATGATGAATTTCTTTTCGTGAGGTGCCCTTTAGACTGAAAAACCTGACATTACACGCTTTCATATCTGACCTTGTTTACGCAAGCGCAGCCATCTCTCCTGTGATATCGCGGGTCTTAACGTTCTCAAGCGACACATGGGATATGAGGGGCGCAATACTGAACGGCTCCGGAATAATTTATATCATTTGGGTATCGTTAACTTGCGCTGACATCGCACAGCACAAGGGCTTATTGCGCTTCGCCGTCACCGAAACGCGAATTCCACGGGATCGAACTCGGGACCTCTGGCCCAGTAACCGAGCGCCCTAACCACTGAACCATCGCGGTGGCTGCAACGACATGACGAAGGCATATTGAGAGGGCATGACGCAGTATATGCAGTATCTAACAGCTGCGCAGTAAAGCTGTGGTCGTCTACTGTGGCCCTGGAGAAAAATTAGATGA
Organism: Amblyomma americanum; assembly: GCF_052857255.1. NCBI lineage: Eukaryota > Metazoa > Arthropoda > Arachnida > Ixodida > Ixodidae > Amblyomma > Amblyomma americanum. Next base: position 175,429,682 of record NC_135499.1, read on the forward strand.
ACAGCAGGAATATGACAATCCGTGAAAGCTCTTGCTATCTTACTCTTTGAACCACCTTCGTATGTGCTAGCGCGTGGACGTCGCATCTCTCTTGGCCGGACGCATTAGACGCAGGCAGCAGTTCGCAGTTCCAACTCCTATGTCGTCCCACGCTCTCTTAGCTCCTCAATGGCGCAGTAATGATGAATGGCGGCGGGAAGATCGAAGTGCACTCTTTGAAGTAAAATGTCCACTCGCCTTGGTATTGGCCCAGGGGAAGGCCAGCGCCAGCAGGTACACGCCCACGAATGGGCCCGAAGCACTGCTGTGCATCACCATGAACACCTGGAACATTGCAGCGGCACCCATTAAACTAAAACATCTTCTAAGAGGACGGAAATATGCGCAGAGAAAAAAAAAGAATTAAAATGTCCGCTTCTGACGAGCATTTACTCCGTGATCAGCAACTTTTCTTTCCTCTGTTTGAAACCACCTCATTGCGGCATAAAAAATCTTGCTCCCACAAGCCTTACATAAATGCAGTCGTAGAAATAGCAGCACGCTAGAAAACCAAACCTCCAGGGAAGCAATTATTGAGTACTTTAGTAAAGGTTGTGCATCGTTAGTGATTGTGTTAATGACAGCTGTGCGTGGATCAATAAACAAACAGGGAGCCACTTATGATGCAGGCGATAAGGGAGAGTAAAAGTAAAGAAAACAAAAATTAACTGGTCACGAAGTGGAAAGAAAAAAGAAGAATAGGAAGCAAATTGAAAAGAGGAATGGATGTATGTAATCTCAATACATTCGGTACCGTCTGATCGCAGTATCGTAGAATAATTTCCGTACATCTCCAACCAGCAGTCGACAGCTTCGTCTGGTTAATTTTGAGGTACAAGCAGAGCACAGCAGCCGCTGTTCGGGCTTACCCTCACGGCAGAGCCAAGGTGCGGGATAGCCAGCGCCAGGAGGGTCATCAGCAACCCGGAGGCGAAAGCTAGAAAGGTCACGAAAGATTGCTCGGTCAGTCTGGTGCGAGGCTGCTGTTTGCAGGGCAGAGAAACCGTTCGCCTTCAGTTTCAATTTGTGCATTTCTTAACACCTGACAAAGGCGAACAAACAGCAGAATGTAGAGCAAGTACTAGCCTGAGGTCCTGAGGTTACTGATAGATAGAGCATCTGGTTTCGTTTTTTATTATTTATTAGATTATTATTTAATATATACTAAAATTTACTCCAACCGACCGACCTTTTTTTTTTTTACATAGCAAAGCAGCAGTACGCTGCGAGTCGTAGTGGTGGGCGCCAGACAGATTTATGCCGCGTGGAGGGCTTTAACGTGAGCCAAAACCACTTAACATGTCTCCGTTTCTTGCATCGCTCACACAGCCGCCATAGCAAGAAACAAATCCGCCATGGTAGCTGAATGCCACAGGTACTGATCTACCGTTGGAAGGAACCTCCTCTAATTGTTTAGAAAGGTAAATTATAACTAAATATTAGCAGTAATTCTTTATATTAGCAACATGTGACATATAAAGAAACAGACATAGAGTTAACTGCGTAAATTTGTTGTAATCGTTCCTGCCTCCCTGCTTTCATTTTCTCTTTTTTCGCTCCCTGGATCTTCGTCGGACGAAACCTTTTAAGTTGTTTATCTGCCGGAGAGTTTCAGAAGGTAACAGAAACGTTCGGCGTAAACTGCTCTTACGTGATGGCTGTACGAACTACCTGGGTGCTACCAAACGACTCGCATGTTGTCTTACACGTAAGTAAACAACGACCTCTTGTAACAAATACCTAAAAGATATGAAGCAGGAAGGAAACTGCAAAAAAGGTGGCTCAAATGACGCTTGCTACTTCATCTGTGTCGTCGCGGCTTTTTTCGTGCTGAATACTCACCGAGTGCTTTAACGACGGCGTTGACCCATCGCTCGTTGATCTTAACGTAAGGCGTCAGGATGTCCACGTAGACGGTGGCCGCAAGAGAGTTCACAGCAGAGGTCACCGTGCTGTAAATACCGTCGGAGGCTGTAAATATCGTGCGCCTTTCTTTATTTGGCTAATTCGACTAGTGACGTGCACTGGAGGAGTTGCTTTGCCTGCATGGTTTTCGAAATGCATGTACTTTGTCACGATGAAGGATTAGTTGGGCCACAGCACCGAGAGTAATCGCCTTTAGAAATTATAAACGCTGATTTGGCATTACTAATGACCGGCTACAAATCTCTAATTGCAACCAGCCGCCTAGCTGTGATAGTTTAAAGGTTAATTAGCAGAAATTATTTAACCGGCGAACTTGTCAACTTTATTTACCCTTTTTCCGGTCACCAGTATTATTCTGCCGCAGAAGCTGTCTTCATAGCGGAAAGAGCCTATTTAAAATTAGTGGTCGGCTTCCCTGAAACACTTGTGTGTGTGTGTGTGTGTGTGTGTGTGTGTGTGTGTGTGTGTGTGTGTGTGTGTGTGTGTGTGTGTGTGTGTGTGTGTGTGTGTGTGTGTGTGTGTGTGTGTGTGTGTGTGTGTGTGTGTGTGTGTGTGTGTGTGTGTGTGTGTGTGTGTGTGTGTGTGTGCGTGCGTGCGTGCGTGTGTGTGTGCGTGCGTGCGTGCGTGCGTGCGTGCGTGCGTGCGTGCGTGCGTGCGTGCGTGCGTGCGTGCGTGCGTGCGTGCGTGCGTGCGTGTGTGCGTGCGTGTGTGTGTGTGTGTGTGTGTGTGTGTGTGTGTGTGTGTGTGTGTGTGTGTGTGTGTGTGTGTGTGTGTGTGTGTGTGTGTGTGTGTGTGTGTGTGTGTGTGTGTGTGTGTGTGTGTGTGTGTGTGTGTGTGTGTGTGTGTGTGTGTGTTCGTTCACTCGTTCACAAGGTGTTTCGCGTAGGACTTTCCACAATTTTGAAATGGAAGCTTATTGAGTTTGAAGAGCGCTGAGAATCTTGTGCCCTGAAAATCTTGTGCCCGTTCTCTTGTATGGGATAGCATTTGCTGCCATTTCAAACCGGTTAAAATAAAGCACCTTCACTCAAACAGCTATATATGCACAAACTACATTAAAGGAGCATTTGAAAAAAAATTTTGTTGCTTCTAGTTGTTTTTGTTGTTTTAGCTATTTTCTGGCATTATATAGCTACTAACTCAGTTGCATTTGCCAATACTGCTCAAGTCACATTTTGCGCGAAATAAATTAGCAAGAAAAAACGGTTGTAGAGAGACCGGAGCATACTTTCTCGATACCTGTACAGATGAAATGTGAATCACGTTCTCTTAATTGTTTCCTCTCATTTCCACTTTGGGTTTGTGAAATGACGTCTTAATCTACATTACCTTAGTGTGGCACTGACGACGCCGGTGAGGAACAAACCCGAGAATCCAGGCATGCCCGAAAGCCTGGTGTGCACGAAGAGAGGAATCAGCTGCACGAAAAAAGAAATAATGAGGAAAATATGCGACGCTTTTAATAATGTTTTACTTTTCAAGTAGTGAGGCACGGCCACTCTCTGGATGTTGAGTATATCAAACCGGTTATCCTTATGATAAACTGTTCCAAACGCTACTTGAACGAATCCCTAAATTTTGGTGACACAAGAAAAACAGACAGGATAAACTTTTGCACGCCGCTATCGTTACACTATAAATAGTGGTGCGTTTTTACAAGAAACCACGACGTTTTATTTATTGTAGGAATATTTTGCCATGTGATGGTGACGGGAGTCCAGCCGTCAGGGGGCAGTGCCAAGGCTTCCAAAATAAGCTTTACTGGGCTGTCTTGTCCCCACCGAAAATTAAACAATTAGACGAAGGCGATAGTAACAAATGTGCTAATCGGTCGTCGAAGTACAGAACCAGCGCCGCTCTCGGCTGCACTCAACTTAAAGCTGAAGAAGAAGTTTCGACATAAGGCGTCTAAAACACGTACGATAATCTACAACAACGTAGAATTCTCGTCGCATCTCTCGTTACCAACAATTTTGTGCGCGGGCGGTTTTCCGCATGAACAAAAGAGCATTACAAAGTTTTGCGGTAGTATGCTGGAGCAGTGACAAATGAATTTGGCACCTGAAGAAAGCGTCTAGTAAAGAAAAAAAATTTACCTAAATTTAAAACAGGTCGCCTCGCCCTCTCAGCACCATAAGTTAGTGTTTTCCAAACGGTCATGCGAAGCATGCTTTCTTGCTCCGTGGAACTGGAGAGCATGGTTCAAAGAGCGATCTGGATTCAGTTCCTGAGTTCTGATTGCACCGCGACAGTATGGTCTCTAGACTTCCCAGACATTGTGTTCTTTCGCAGATTTGGATTGTTGTTCCAAATCGCCGTCCGGAATTCGCCGTTAAGGATGGAGTGTTATTTCGAAGCAGAACTTATTTTCTGAATCATTAAGATGTATTTTGTAACTGCCGTATATGTTCAGCTTCTCTAGCACTGGCAGTTGTTTAGCATCGCATATGATAATTCAGAAGTCATTCCTTCCATGGCTCATGTTTAGCACCCCGCGTGTAGCCGATGGACTATTTCGTCGTGTTCTTCCCAGTGCTCTGGTAAACAAGGAACCTTGAGTGTTAGCCAGGAGCTCAGCGCAACGTTCTCGTTGCGATAAAAACTCTCGTCGCTCTCAAGGTTAGGCTGCACGCAACATAAATAACTCCGATAGTAGAAGATCGGACAGCCGCCGCCGTAGCTCAGTCGGTACCAGCGTGCGCGAAAATCGAAGGTCCTGAGTTCGGATTCCAACGGTGGCATGTGGTAGTTTTAACGCGATTCCCATTCTGCAGAAAATCCGGCGTCGTTGGCGTTGTCAGCCAAAAAGTGCCGGGTTCGGTGGCCCATGGGTGGCCATCATATCCACACAGGGTGTCCGCCATATGGCCAGCCTGAGGCACAAGATTCTACTCGGCGTCGCGCATCCCGACATGGTCGAAAATGGGCCCGTTGCGAGACCTTGTCTCGATGTCCTAAGTCACCTGACCTTGTGGTGTCACGGGAGCCTGCCCACCGGAGTGTGAGCAAACTTCCCACCGTAGCAGGTGGCAGTTAAATTAATGATTGGCCGCGAGAGGTTGCTCTGGAAGAGCAGCCTCTCTCTCACAAGCTCTACCGATGGGAGCACCTGCCATCGCACGGCAGAGCGGCCGGAGCAACCGACCGCTCCGGCTGCCAGGCTTCCAACGGTCGACGCCGCCGACGCCGGACAATTTTTGCCTACATGGCAGTACTAACGCTCTTGCGTTAAAATAGATAAAAACATTCCCCTATGCTTTCCTTGGTTTCAGCATCTGCTGGCTTCCTTCATCTGTTCGTTTCATAGCAGGCTGTCTGGACAGGACGTGAAATCGCGCCTCTTGTTCGCCCGCTTACTGGGCCTCAACTTAAAACCTCATTGGCGTTCTCATCGTTTTACATCCCTAGCTGTCAGAAAGACGTGTGGCGACTTCACGACTTCCGAAGCCGTCCGCTTTTTATGACGTCAGCATGTCACGTGGGTCGTGACGGGGCGCACGTGCGGCTAGAGAACGCAGTCACTCCGCCTCTCGCCACCGTGGCAGAGAAGATGGGTCACCTGAAACAGTTCTAGGAAGAACTCCACCGCGAACGCAAGTGCGAGCGACGACTACGCGAAGGCTACGACTACGTGAAGCTCAGCGGAAGCGTCACCGACGAGGGGATCCTGGAGTTCGCGGTTCGCAGTGCCGAGACGACACACTTCAGTGCTAACCCGTGATATATAGCTCCGTGCTTAGGCACCTCAATCACCAGTGACGTCACAGGGAGGCTCGCCCTTATAAAAATGGTCTATGGACACTCTATAGACTTCTTATTGACTCTATTGCCTCCCTATGGATATTTATTTTTGTCTACTCAGTCTGTAGACTGTCTATAGACAAAAGTCCACTAAAAGTGCATGGCCATAAATCAAAAGGTTGTCTATAGACTGTAAATAGGATTTGTATTGCCTATAGACTGTTCTCTAGGGTACGTCTAGAGAGTCTATAGAGTTTATAGACAGAAGTCTATGGATAGTCTATAGACTGTCTAAAAAGTTTTTGTAAGGGCGGTCAGGCGACCAGCTAGCGCCGAAATTACCAGCACCATTAATGATCGCCTGTTTAGCATTTCGGCTGCGGCACCAACGCATTGGTGAAATTGGCGTTACCTCGGCACGGCCATGTTTACCTGTTCGATCTTGTGGATGGTACCGGAGAGAATGGGATCGCAGTCGCGGTACCAGTAGACCAGCGCCATGGCCACTATGCCTAGGAAGCAGGTGGAGACCACGAGCAGGATGCTACCCGCCAGCACAGTCCTGTGGAGAATTCGCAAAGCGCAGTCTGTTTCGTACCTTCGCTTTCGACCAGCTTAATTTGAGCATACAGAAAGTATAAGGTTTAACAGAACGGATGTACTGCAAGAGCGTAATTAGGCGTCGACAATAGCTGCTTTCCTCATCATAGCTTGTCGACTCAGAGAAAATAATATATCAAGTCCGCTATACTATTCCTCACTTAACCGTTTCGTCACTAAAAGACAATTCTATAAAATTTGAATATTTGCTTTCGTTCGGCGGACTGAAGGAGTAGTACTCGTTTAGGCGGAACAAGCGAAAAATAGATTAACGCAGTATGGCTATGGAAATAACTGGGAACACGTGTATAAAAAGCTTCATTGAGAGCAGAAAAATGGGCTAGTTGGTTGCAGTATAAAATCAGAGGCGTTTTCCAGCTGTTCCACACACGACATCAGCGTCTGTGTCGTCTGTATTCTTCTCTGATTTTTGCAAGCTTCATGTTTTTATGTTACCTTTTGGAAATCCGCTTGCTTCTCTTGTACCAGCCATTTTTTTTGCGCCGAAATCTTGCGCAGAAATCGCGAATTTTGTATGCTTCGCGTGGCAATACATTTAGTATCGGTGCTTGCCCGTTACACGAAGTTGAAATGCAAAGCAGCCGCAATGCCGGCTGCTACAGAGACCACATTTTCTAAGGTCGTCTTTGTAGTGAACAGCAGTTTTCCATTTTTTTTACCGCATTAACCAGTGAAGTGCCGGCGAAAAATGCATTACATTGCGAAGCAGATCGATAAGTTCGGACTGGTCGGCCCCGGTTAGCTCAGTTGGCAGAGCGACTGCTGCGGTGAAGCGATGAACCGGGGTTTGAACCCCGGACCAGGGCGAATTTTTCTTTAACTACGAAGTTTTTGTTGAAGCTGTACAGCTTTCCTTTCTAGCCGTGTGGCTGCGCTTGGGTGGATGATAATGAGTAATTAGCTCCTTTGTTACCAATCTAGTCCACCTTGTGGGATTCCCCTAAACATTTGAACAACACTGTTACCATTTCGAGTTATTGATCAGTTCACTCTCGCACTACTATATGCTGGTTGCCCCGGTTAACTCAGTTAGTAGAACGACTGATCCGGTGTAGCGGTGGTCCCGGGTTAGAACCCCGGACAAGGCCGAATTTTTCTTTAACTACGAAGTTTATGCGGAAACTGTATAGCTTTCTTTTGTAGCCGTATGGCTGCGCTTGGGTAGATGCCAATGAGCAATTAGCTGCCTTATTATCAGTTCGGACTCTGTGCGATATTCGAGAGCGATCAAAACGACATACAATGAGAAAAAATAAGAAGGTCTACAAGTAGAAGCAAAAGTATAGCAATAACTGTAATCAAGGGAAGTACGACTTTCCTACTAGCATGGTCTTATTTTGAGGAACGTAGTTTCTGTGCTACATCGATGTAACTGTACACAGCAGCACCAGCTGCACAGTACGGCTAACCTCTGTGCCTCTGGCAGCGACCTGGCTGCTGCGTATCGCTGTACCACCATCTGGTCCATGCCCATGCGGTAGACGTGGCCAGAGAGCAGGCCAACCAAGCAGGCCCACACGTTCTCGTCGGTGCTGAAGTCCAGGCCAGTCCTGCAGGCATATGAATCTGTTACACGCACTCTTTTGTTCTTACGTCACTCCATCTTCCGCTTGATAGGCTGATGAGATCAGCAGATAGTTCTTAGGGCGGGATTAACTTTAGGGCTCGTATGCCGCACATTAGGGTACCATGCGCAAAAATAGAAGATTAATAAATAAACCGCCACGCTCAGAAACATTTGCTGCATTGATCATGATACGATTAATCATCGCATAGCACTGTATACCGCCGCGAAGGCCTCACCAAAAGCTTTCTAATGAAATGAACTTCGTGTCACATGGGTCCGCGTGAATAATTATGAAGTTGGAGCCCGCATGCTTGTTTTGGTTCGTGGCTTACTCTCCGCTCTCAGCTATACGCGACAGAAATAAAAGATGCATTCCAATGGACGAGAGTGATGACGTCACCGTCGCAGTTCAGCAGAAAAGAGCGTCATAGCTAGAAACAGGTGTTTCGCAACGGCGACAAAGAGAAAAATCACCCCCTTTCACAAACAACAGCCCCGAAAAGGGAACCGATCCCAATAAGCGCAGCCATACTTAATTCGTTGTACTGAATCTTGGAGCGCAGTCACAATGATGATCCTGCGATTTTTTTTTAGTTTCTAGGCACGAGTTATCTGATAATCAAAAAAATTCGCACGGGCTTACCCTTGCTAGTTATAATTAATAAAAATAATAATTGGTTTTTGAGGAAATGAAAGGCGCAGTAACTGTCCAACTTTTCGGTGGGCGCCCCAACCACGCCGTATGGGAAGGGAGGAAGGTGAGAGTGAAAGAAGGAAGAGAGAAAGGTGCCGTAGAAGTGGAGGGCGCCGGAATAATTTCGAGCACCCGGGCATCCTTATCGTGCACTGACACCACACAGCACACGGGCAACTTATACGCTTCGCCTTCGTCGAAACGCGACCGCCGCGACCAGTTTCACAATTCAGCGAGAGATGTTTGTAGCTGCTGGTGCTGTTGTTGGGGGAATTTCTTTGTGCAACACGAGAGGCAACACCTCAGCGCAACTGGACTTCACCCCTTTTAATTTTCCTGCATTCCATTCCCCCTCTATGCTTCCTGGCACACTTATCGAATTCACCCCCCCCCCCCCCCACCCAAAAAAAAAAAACGGCTCGACCCTTGTGTCACGTTACTGCGCGTTCTCGCCCTGGAAATACGTATGACATCAGGTGTCGCGTGATTAAACAAGACGGAGAGAGACTGTTCCTGCGCTATCGTGTCCTAGAAAAGGCTGTTGCTGTAAAACCTGATGGTGCATTCCGCAGTTATCAGGTGGTTATCAGGAACGATGCAGACTTCAAAACGAAACTAACAACTCGTTCACAAAGGGGGCCGTCTAACTGTAACTGCAAAAACGACTCAGTGGATGCGCTCAGGCAGCACAGCAACGGAGGAACTCGCTTGGGAGAGCTTTAACAGGAGTCAAGCAATGAGGTCAGACTTAACACATGCTAAACTTCATCACGTGCAGTCATATGGCGCTGAGCTACTGTCATGCATCTCACACAATCAAATGTTTCATGCTTTCTCCTGATCTCAATGACGAGATTTGCATTTTTCAAGGTTTTATTTTAGTTCTCACTCTTTGATGTCCTCTCCACCTGGACACTTTCGACTGCAATGTTTATCTCTGGCAATGTGCAGTATTTATCTATCTTCTATCTTTGAGTATAATTGAGACACACATTCTAAACTCCAGGGATTAACGGCCAAAACATCTTTTCCTGCTATTATTTTGTGCACATAATTCAAGCCAGTATGTCATTGTCTGTGCTTAATTCCCAAACTTTTTTTTCTTACTGTTGTGCAGAATTCCATGCCTGTACTTCTTCGCGCCTTTTCTTCAACGTTACATGGTACCCCAATAATCCTTTCTACTGTTTAAATTATACTCCTACGATGTTCCACTTCCTGTGCAAAGATTTTTGTGTTTTTCTTTTATGCATGTTTGCTCTAAAACTGTTCTCTTTTTAAGTTTCTTGTATGCCCCTCCTGCTTGGGCTTCGGCCTGCAGTATTTCGTAAATAAATAATAACTATGCAGACATAAATAATATCAAGCTGGAGTGTTAATGCGGTTGGGATATTTTTCCCTTTCAGCGCGTAGCTCCACGTGGCTATGGTTATCTCTGCGCAGGGTAGGAGACACAGGGGAGAAAATAATGTTCACTGAACCACACACAGCGGCTGTCCTAAATACGGAAACTACTTCGGTTTACATTACAGAGAATACTTGTCCGTTATACGTGGCCCTTGTACAACTGTTGCCATGGAGACGTTGCAGAAAAGAGAGTTCTGCTCACTGTTTAGAGAGCTTAGGAGTACCAGCGGCTCCCTAGTTTTCTCAAATGATGGTTCATACAGTTGTTCGGTTAGCCACGAAGTAGCCAGTATATTTCAGACGAAAAGGTCAGCCTTGGCCAAAAGTCATCAGACAACATGGTTTGTTTGTCAGGCGTATATACATAGTGGAACATTGATTGCAACTCTCGATTTTTAAAGCTTTTTAGGGTGAGAAGAAATATCGTTCTCCTCTTTGAATGCAATTTGGTCTTTATGGTAGTTCCAGAAGTGCCTTATTATACGGCCCAAAACCAAGGCATGTGGCCTGAAGGCTTCGACCAACGCTTTATGTGCGAGTATTACAAACAGACTACGAAACTGCGCGCCTTTACTGAGGAGAGGTTATGAGGTTAACTTCGAAAAAAAAGGCTCTCAGCTGTAAGTCCCGAATCTTCCCTGTATTCGAGGGCGTCGTTCCACCAAGGTCCACTCTCGGGGCTAATCCCATGATCCCACAGGGTGGAAACTTACCGGAACAGGTAGGGCCTCATGTCGATGTCGCTGAAGGGCCGCCTCGAGGCAGAGGCGCCCTCCGAGGGGTCGCGGGCCGAGTCGTGGATGATCTTGGCCAAGATGGTGAGCGGACACACCAGGATGAGCACCCCCTGCACCACGTCCGCCCACACCACGGCGCGAAGGCCGCCCTGCAGGAGCAGTGAGCACGTAATACAACGACCCGTGCTGATTGTTCACTTTCCTTGTTTTTTTCGCAGAAATGACTGTTAGAGTTTTCGCGACATATTATTGCGGCCTCATATTTGCGTTCGCAGTGAAGAACTCACCTACCAAACAATAAAGACCTACACATTTTTACTTGGCCACGTGTAGTTTAACAGCGGGTTGGATGGGGGCTAGTTGGCAATGCTCGGGTATCTTTGTATCATGTTTTCCGTGCATCCAGCTGATGTTTTCACAACATTGCCCAAGACAGCATCAACGTAAGCGGATGTGCTTACTTCAGGCCCTCTTAAAGTGCGATTATTTCCGAGCCTTCATAGCGTTGTCTGAAGAGTGCATACGATGTACGTGTGAAATCACCTTTTGCATAGCATCCCTCACGTACACGCCGCTCTGAATATTTCTGCAGTGTCCTAGTTCGTTACCATAAGTGTTTTTACACCCTTTTAACTATGAGGATCGACGATTTACGAGCCAACCACGCAGTGCTCCCATAATATTACCAGATTTTTTTTAATTACTTAAAGTGCGAATATAGTTTCTGGAGCTGGAGCGCTCAAAGTAGGCCATGAAAAAAAAAACACATTTCGACAGGATTGCCTGTCTCTTTGGGTTTGATAACTTACAGCAAACTGCGTCACATCTCCAACAAGAAACTTCTTGAATTTAAATCCCAACTTTTCGGAGCCGGCTCGGCTCCATTCATTGGAGAGTTTCTGTTGGAGACGTGCCGCAGTTTACTATAAGTGTGGGCTATAGAACGCAAGTGCTCAGCGTATACTGAAGTAAATCCCGCTGAGCTGAATGCCGACTGCTTAAAATGCGTACACGACTGAGCCCTGAAAAAGCTTGCGCTGCTCGAAAGTGGAGCAAAGGGCAAAAGGTGAAACAAACTCACCAGCGCGGTGTATATGGTGCCAGCAAAACCTATGGCCACGCAACACCACACCAGAGGAAGGTGGAAAGCTGCAGGCAAAAAGGCAGTCCGATATTGAAATATCGTTGTCGAATTGACCAGCGCGGGCAATCCCAATACTGGAAATGCATTGGCAAGAGCCGGTCCTACACATTACCAGTGTGAGACCGTCCATTTCCAATAGTGGGCCGATTGGTAACACTGATTAACAGGACAGCAGAGAAACGATTGACACACGCAACCCTGAATATATTAATCTGGAAACGCGTGGCCTAAATACAAATGCCGACAATCATTAAGAGTTCTAAAAAATTCACAGACACGTAATTGCCCTATGCATTGGCAATGCGGTAGCGTTAAATGCTGTTGACTGCTTTACAGGAAGTGACGTCACGTCCTGTCTGGCAACGTCACTTCCCTCTAGCCAGTGGAAAAATTTTATGACTGATGGCATCTTTTTTTCCCAATGATGCTTTTAATAATATCGCATTACAAATGTCTACATAAGTGTCCGAACCGAAAGCGCTAAACCTAACTTCAGCAGGGTAAAACACATTGAGGGAGGCAGAACGGTGCTTATTACCGGTCAGCTGGCTGAGCCGTCTTGAACAGTTTATTATGCTATTTGCTAACAAATAACCTGCGAAACAGTTAAGGCTGTTAGTCTTCATAGAAACGAAAGGACTTGCTTTCTCGCACACGTTTTTGAGAGTCGCACAACATTCTTACAATTATCGTGCATTGCTTTGATTTAAATGAAAAGTATTGTCCCCTTCACGTCATCGAGAACGAAGCATTGGCGTACTTATTTCAGAGGGGAAAAAAAGCTTACTCATTGCTACAGCGACCGCTGCTGCGAAGATGCTGATTGCTCCTTGCATTTGCTGCGCAGTAGGAATTAAAAACACAAACAGGAAAACAATGACATTAATTGTAGTCCTCTAAAGCATATTTATCAATTGGTAGTACAGTCAGCACTACCAAATTGTTTGTGCACTAAATGAGTTTGCCACGCAGTCGATACATAGGTATTAAACCTCTTAATTAAATCATTAGTCAATAAATCTCTCAAAAAGACGCTTGTCGTTTTCTCAGCGGAATGGGCAGCAGTTTGTTCAGAGGTATACTCATACGGCTAATTATGTAGTCAGCTGGTCAATTTTCAGGCTTCAAATCACGCTTCAAAAGTTTTCCACGATGTATTCCTGTAGGCTACTTGTCAACGACGTTCCTGTTCATTCTTTTCCATAACTTGTTATCTAGTTTCTATTTTTTTAAGAACTTAGATAGATAGGATATGTGTATGGCACCGCAGCCAACTCCGATGCTTTAGTTGGTGAAGAATTCTCCGCAGAAATGAAACACTACTCTCTATATAATTCCCTTGGAATTAATATGATTTTAACTCATGTCATTTACTTGCGTGCTAAGAACACTGCTGTAGGGTTAGGAATGTTGCTATATATAAATGATGAAGAATTAAAAACTTACATTCAATTTAAACCAACGGACTGGTTTAGTATTTTAAGACTGTTAAAAGTAGGACATGCAGCATGTATTTTTAACCATCGTAATTATAGTACTGTTCTACTCAATCGACGATGACATATATTCGGTAAAGACAAGGAAAAGATTGTTTATATTGCAATTCTTTTGTGGACACTGAACTGCTGCAGCGTCTTGTAAAAAATGTGCTCAGAAATGAAAATAAATTGACAATACGTCAAATATTTGCGGCACAACTTATAACTCAATTTTGGAATTGAGCTTTCAATATTTGCTTCTTTTTATCTATTTTGAAATTTTATTTCCGTACTTTGGTTGCCCACAAACAGCATTTCCGCGTAGGCAGTGGTGTACCACTAAACACTACATAAATACAGAACAGGATATGAGGCATACTCTAGGATGTGAAGCATATGAGGCATTCTCGAGAAAGCGAGATTATCTACAGCTGTACTCCTTTCTCGAGTACAATGAACCATCTAGCCCAAGTAGAAGTGCTTCTAAAATATCCACAACTGGATTGTTGAACAAGACGTTTGTACTAAACCTGTGTTGAACGCGCGTTGAAAGAGAGAGACATTTGCAGCAGTCATTATAAAAGGGCCGTGCCTCCTTGCACTTTGCCTGGCCACTGTTAAATCAAGTGTAGTGTTCAGATGAGGGCAGTGAAATCATCCATGTAGACACTTCTGCAGTAATACAACGACTCGGAGTTCACGTCTTATGGAAAAGTTAAGCTTCGCCAGTATACGTTGGCAGTCAAAATAGTAACTTCCTAAATATAGGTTGTAAGAGGTGCTACCCAGAAATTTCGAAAAATTTAAACAGTGCGCGTGAATTCAGTGCAGTACGCCTTTCCGCCGCTAGCCCTGGCGGGCAGTCTGCCTTGTGTATCAGTGGGCCGTGCAGCTGAGAGGACGTGCTCTTTTCCTCAGCGTGATTTTCTAAGGTTATGTTTTAGTTATTCACTGCATTTCTTTTCAACAGATATGACGGACTTCAAGGAGCACAGAATCTGCTTCAAGTTTTTTTTTTATCAAACTCATCAAACTGCACTAGCTGCTGCAGAAACCCATCGTATGCGGCAGGAAGCTATCGGAGGTAATCCCATGAGCCAATGACATATTTTTTTAGTGCTTCACGAGGTCAAACCGGCTCACCTAGCTCGTATGAAGCTTGACCTTGAAGGTGACCTTGGCGAAAGCTAGCATACTAGCAGCCCGTGCTGAAATAAAATAATTATTGCCGCAACTGTGTTTCGAGCCCGCGGCAGCGAGAACAGATCAGCTTCGCTGGCCAATGCACGAGGGCCAACGCCGCAGCCGATCACGCCTCGTGTTAAATTGCAACACACTATCGCGCTGTGCATTGCACACCGTCGTTTTCATTAAATTCCATCTGCGGCAAGGGCAGATCATATCAGCTTAACCTAATTTCGTCGCCAGATGTGCCGACGACCCAGCCAAGCAAAACCATGATCCAACCAGGCTAAACACATGCTTTCCAACGTCCACTTGGTTTGGCTACGTTAAGATTCTACCACTTTTTTTGGTCCAAACACTCCAAAGACGGACGAACGTCTGTCGACGTCTGTCAACGACGGTGAGCGTCCTGGACAAAAAATTGGCTGTGGTTTAGCTCTGGTTAACCTTAGTTGAATTGCGAAAGCTTCGTTTCCTCGGCACGTCGTCTACGCAGCGTCTCATTCCGACACTCTCGAGAATTCAAAGCGGTCTCTTCCGGAGTTGAAGAGTCACTCCGGGACATCGCACTTCTTTTAGCCGCATCTTCGTTATGACGCTTCTCGAGTCGTGCGGCGCGCTCTTCTGGCGTCTCTTGAGAGCGTTGTCTATTTCTCGTTTCGTTCTGTCGTTGTTGCGTCTCTTTCGCGCTCTCCATAACGACTCCAGTACACTGAGGCGAAGCGCGCGCGCACACACACACACACGTATATATATATATATATATATATATATATATATATATATATATATATATATATATATATATATATATATATATATATATATATATATATATATATATATATATATATATATATATATATATACCCCACGAGGCGACACCTCCTCTCCCTTTACCCCAGCGGAGCACATCTGGTGGAGCCAGCGGCGACGGCGGCGCCACCTGTTGGAGCGCGGCTGCGGCGTTGCTAGGCTACGGCGGCTCAAGGTCGTTCGTCGGCCACACACATGACATACGGCGCGACGAGCCGAAATGGCTCGCTGGCTGGAGTAGAAGAGCTTTCCGCTTTAAAACGTCAACACGCACAACACTGCAAACGAAAGCAGAAGTTCGCGAGGCTATCCTTGCAGATAACAGGAAGGAAGGAAGGAAAACGTTTATTGAGCTCTAGAGAGTAGGTGAGGAATTTTGCGGAGTCAGATGGTGTCTTCCGTCTTCTTAGCAATGGTCGTCTGCCCCTAGTCCAGGGCTCCGCTGGATGCCGCTGCCAGCTGTGCTCGCCGGATTAGCCCAAGTTGGACGTCCTGACGGTCGCTGGAGATCATTCCCATTGCTCCGCACTCGGGTTTGGTATTTTTGGTGCCACCTCTATTTTCTGGCAGGCCCACGTTATGTGATATAGCGTGGGTGTTTCATGGCACCATGGGCATTTGTCTGTGTATTGCATGGGCTGTATTTTGTTGAGTGTATTTATATTCGGGTATGAGCCCGTCTGTAGCAGCCTCCAGGCGACAGGATGCAGATCACAGGCGAATTATCGCCTATGTCTATGATACTGTAAGAAAGTCGTACAGGACATCTTAACGAATTTGGTTGGACGTTTCGAATATGAAACACATTTCTGCCAATTCTTTGTCAAGGCTATACTTAGCGATGAACAGAATGGTTCTCTCTGTATGGAACTCAGACAACGAGTGAGAGACGACTGAAGCTTCATCTCCTGTATAATAACCGGTGACGAATCGCGGGTTTGCGGTTATGGTCCTGAACCGAAGCAGCAATCTTCGCAGTGGAAGTTCCCCAACTCACTGCGGCCGAAAGGGGCACTTCAAGTTCGCAGTCGTATCAAGTCCATGCGGATTGTTTTCTTCGGCATTCACTAGATTGTCCACAAGCAATTTGTACCTCCTGGACAAACCGTCAATAGAAAGTTTAACTGAGGTTTTGAAACTCCTAAGGGAGATCTGCATTCGGCGCAAACGTCGAGACAAGTGGAAGAACAACTTAGTTCTCCACATGACAATACGCCCGCTCACATATCACTTGTTCGACAGTTCTTGACTTCCAAAAACGCAACGGTGCTTCTGCACCCGCCCTGTTCGGCTGGTCTTGCCGCCTGTGACTTATTCTTAGTATCGAAAGCGAAACTTATGCTTAAAGAGCGTCTGTTTAGCACAATTGAAGAGATTGAGTCGGGATCGCAGGTTGTCCATAACGCACTCACACTTGGCGACTTCCACGGATGAGTGGACTCATGGGATAAACACTGGTCTCAGTGTATACATGCTCAAATTGACTGTGCATGCTAGCAGTTACGGTAGGCATATATTTTTTTTGCGATCGAATCCCCCGTGTTTTTGTGTACCATCTCGTGTAAGACGAGCATAAACCGAGTTCGGACGCGCTGAATCATCGCGCATTGAACAGAAGTCGCAGTTCCATGCATACACTTGCCGCTGTGTCTTAGTGACTATGGCGTACGGCTGCTGAGCCCCCTGCTAGCGGGTTCGAATCCCGCACCAAATTTTGATGGAGGCAGAAATTCAATTATGTTCATGTACTATACAATGCCTGTACACATTAATTAACCCCAGGTGGTCTAAATTAATCCGGATTCCTCCACGACGGAGTCTCTGACGGGCGATGTGTAGTCTGGGGCTTTAAACCCTACACCTACGCGTGCGCGGCACACGCGCACATGCACGCATGCACACACATTTCAACATAATTACGCCTACGAAGTTATGACAGTTCTTAATTTTCATCTCGTGCCCTTAGCGCATACCGAAATAGTTACATCACTCAGCTGGACAACTTATGAGCGTCAAATCAAGTAAATGCCACACCTCCATCGCAGTGTCTTAATAAACTCTTCTCCCAAGAAACTCAGCCTGAAACCACAACCTGAAATGGCTTTTTGAGCATTCTGTGTCTTATCAAGACTATCTGTGTTTCCTGAAATGTTATCACGTATTTGTTCTTTTCTTCTTTCTTTTATCGGCAGTCAATGGTAGCCGGCCTAGTTCATTTTTCTTCTCGGAACCGGCACGTTCTTTTTAAAGTATTTTCTTGTGCTCGAGTCGCGTCTTTAATTTGCGTTGATCTTAACGCAACAAACTATGCGCAAATGTTAATGTCATTCTGCATTTAAGGTGTGCTTTTCTTGTGCGTTGTGTTTACACAAGTTCCGCGAAAAACATTTAGATCTTGCGATAAGAAAGGTCAGGCCCATAATCAATATGCAGTTCTGCAGCTTTAACCGCAGCCTCACGTTTTTCTGGTTGGGATAACTAAAAACGGAATGGAGTTTAAAGTCCATAATAAATTTTGAAGCTGACAGTTATAGCTGCCCATCTGGGGTCGCTGCTGGTCGGAGAGTTCAGTGGTTAGCGGACTTAAGCCCGATTAGGAAAAGTTTGCCAGTTTAGTGCGATAAGTAAATGATGAAGTTTTTTTTTTTCGCTCTTACCGTTTCAGGCGCCAATTTGTCATTTCGATTCATAGCAAGTATTTTTCAGCTCAAATAGCGTATACAGGCATCAAGAAAACAACTTATTTTCGCAACAAAAAACCCAGGTGAGCAGTTTTTTCGCGCGCATTCAAAATTTCTTTGAAATTCATAAAACTGTTGGTATCTGCAATATTAAAACACCATGATTTATGTTATGAACATCCTAGGTACTGTGTAATCATTCTCTGTTTAGAAGAGGCACATGACACGAGAAATCCAGAAAAATTTAGTACTGGGGGATAAACCTGTTACCAAGAAAATGGCGGAAGACGTGCAACCAAGCTCACAGTTTTGTATATATAGCTGGCACAAAAAATCTTCCCATTTGCAATGTGGAAGATGCTAAATTCTTCTGAAACGAAGAAAGTGGTTCTAGCTAGAGCGTAATTCACGAAAAGCTGCGAATTCGCAACGTACACAGCTATGTGCAATATGCCTTAAAGTTTTAACACATTTTGCGACCACTGTTTAAAGATTCCAATAAGCCCAGTCATGAGTCACTATTAATATTTAATTCTAAATGCCTACTCGATGCGACTTTAATACGAGCTGAAAAAGAATAAATCGTATATTTCTTTGGAGGCGCACATTTGTACGACCGACACGCACGCGTTGCCCACAGCGCGAGAATATAATTTCCATGCGTAACAGGCCTCAGCCGCTTTTAAAGTGTGTTGACCTTATAAAAGAGAGAAAGCTTCGGGCTTGATTAAAGTCTTCCTTGTGGTGGCATTTTAAAGGTACGCGCACTGCTCGTGGATGGCCAGAGCATGTATAAAAATAATTTTGTGCATGTGCATCTGCATTTTGCCGTTATCTGCGGGATGTCCAACGTTAATTTGCGTAAAACTACAGAAAAAAATGAAGAAAGCCTATTTGGATGCAAGCAGCTGGACCAGCTTAGATGGTTGTTACAAAACTGTTTTCGTTTTCTCTCTGAATAATGAGCTGAATTCCTAAAACCAATTGCGTGGCTTCATATATCTATATTCCATTATATACGATTGCTCCGATAAAGAGTTCCGGTTCCCAGTGGACACCGTCCTGATCCTCTTTGTTTCACATTATTACCAAACTAAAATCCTGCTCGAACACTTTTATTTTTTTTTTATTTATATGTAACATTCTTTCAGACACAAACGGTCTAGGATAACAGGGCAAAAGGCAGATGCTCTCTGCCTGACGAGGGCCCTGTCACCCATACAGTGCTCAGGCATGTACAAAGTATTACAACATTATACAAGTGCTAACGCAATAACAAAGAAAATAACACCCAATACAGAGTTCAGTTGGTTTTAAAAACATGTATGCTTGATGCTTTGGATTGGACAGTATGTACGTTCTGAAGGCATTTTTGAACCTTTTAAATTCTCTACTATGGTGCCATATGCCAAGGAAAGAGAGCCTCCTTACGCCCTCTGAACTCACCTAACCGCTATTTATTGCTAAGGCCCACGCCTCTTCTCTCGACAATCACCTGCAGGTGTGGCTCAGTGGGCAAAGTATATTTGGTTGCTGATCGCAAGGCAGCAGGATCGGATGCCGGCCGCGGCGACCGCGTTACGATGGAGGTAAAATGCGCATGCGTCACTGTGTTCTGCGATATCATTGCACGTTAAGAATTTCAGGAGGTTCAAAGTAATCGGCATCCCACAACCGACGTACAGTTTCGAGGCTCCAATACACCACACTACACCCCAACACATCATGCTGAACCCTAGTTTACCACACCACAACACAACACAACACAGCACAACACCATACCATACCATACCATACCATACCACACCATACCATACCATGCCATGCCATGCCATGCCATACCATACCATACCACACCGTACCGTACCGTACCGTACCGTACCATACCGTACCACACCACACCATACCATACCATACCATACCGTACCACACCATACCATACCATACCATACCATACCGTACCATACCACACCACACCACACCACACAATACCATACCATACCACACCATACCATACCAGACCATTCCACCAAAAGCGCTTAAAGAAAAAACGTTTCCTGAGACATGTGATGTTGTCTTTTGCACGTTATGTAGGAGACCAATCCGTGCACGAAGTTGTCCCTTTGTTTTTCAAATAGCGCATCGAGCCCCATTATTGTTCACGATTAGTTTTTATTCGGAAATCTGTTAGAACTGCCGCGAACAGCGCTGAACTTTCAGCGCCAATCCACTACAGTCGGTAGAGCAGCTGGCGAACGACTTTTAAGCTTTGCGTCGTAGTGAAGTCCATCATTAATTCCTGAAGCGCAAAGGAGGGCAGCCATCTCTCAGCCCTGCTTGCTCCCAACCACAGATATGCGTCTGGAGTGTTCTCGATGTCAACGACAGCTACACCCACGTGTGATCATTCGTCTAGTCTTTTCGTTGGGGTCAAACTCAGGACATACTGAGCTTGACACCAAGTCAGGTCAAACTGAGGTCATGCGCAAAGCAACGGTTGCTCTAACGTGCAAGTTAATAACCGGGAACGCTACACGATGACGGGCTGAAGGTCTAATAAAGAACAATCAAGGATTGCAACAGGCACTGACGCTGTTCGCACAACATACTGTCTAGTTTGCGTTGTTGCGTTTGTCACGTTGCTGTTTTATTGTATATTTGTATTTTTGTTATTTCTGACATCATGCTCAAATGGTTCATTTCCAACATTCTCGGATAAAATTTTTTTGAAATTGGTCAATTGTAAGGTACTGCTATAAAAAAATTGAAGGTAATAGTCCATTCTTGTGACATGTAGGGAAATGTTTTCTTAAAAGTAATTTCATAGATCGCATCGAACAATTAAGTCTGCCTTAGAAAGCCAATGGGGAACGCTTTTGATAGCAAAAACATTAATAGAAAAAAAATGCAAGACTGCCGTCGGGTGATGTGCGGATATATTGATCGTTTTAGTGAAATCTTACATTATATGAAAAAAAAATTGTTCATAAATGGTTCCCGCTCAAAAATGCTTTTGTCCGTAATTGTTTTTTTTTTATTCGAGATGTTTGCCATTAGGCATAATGAGAAAGGGAGAGAAAGTTAGTATGGTATTGCTGACGCTGGCAACTGCAAAGCTTAAACTTGTACTGGAATTTTATGGTTTACTTTTGCCTGTTTTATGAAACTGCTTTGGTTTCCCACCGTACTATAATATTGCCCCGAATATTTGCAGTATTTGTTCGTTTTTCAAATCTGCCGCCACACCACTATATCGCCTTGTTTGCGACGCAAGACACGACGAAATTTATCTCGATTGATCGCAGCCAGGCAGAGCTGATTCTACGTTGTTCCGGAATGTTCTAGTATCTTTGCACGCTTTATCTCGAAAATTCGCTATCAGCTTTAAATTGAGCACGGCCAACAGTGGCGGGCATTCTGTTCGACGACCGCCGAGCACGCTTGTCGCTTCACCGCCGCCGAGTGATTCAGTCCATTTTGGGTGCAAGTCAGCCCAATAAACAGTTTTCTTTTAGAAGACCTTTTGCTCGTCTTCCTCGCTGCTTCGACTGCCGTCACCACTACGTGACAATATAATTCCGACATCCAGAGATTGCATCACCAAGAACTAAATAAAAAAACATCCGTATGACCCACTCCTTTCGGCAGACTTAATATTCTCCGACGAAAGTTCATACCTGCTGGATCAACAGACATTCGTACGAGTTTGACAGACACTCGAAGAAGAATACATTAGCCAGTTACTGGTTTGCTGTGCTCGCTGTGTATTCGGTGTTCTCATTGTTTTTAGAATAGTCGGCGCTTGCCTTTGCCTCGAGCTTCTGATGGCACGCGTTTAGCCTGAAACTCGCATGGAACAATGCGTGAACTAATCGAAAAGCAAGCCCTCGTACTGCCGCAGCTGCTACGCTGACCTTTCGTGTAACACTGACGAGTTCGGTATTCGGGTATTTTAAGCGAGGAAAATTAGCGAATCGTAGTGCCCACCTATGGTGCACCGTCCAGCGCTTGTCGCAGATATCACAGCCAGTTTATCCTTGGTGAATTCATCTTTAAGCAGCGCGAGACACAGGAAGTAGAGGAAGAAACACGAGACGACGCGAGGGCTATCTAACAACTGAACTTTTATTTCAAGACATTTGGACAGGACAAGTATCTTGTTTAGTCACCCAGGTCAAACCTGCACGGAGCGTTTTGAGGAGTTCCTGATAAGGCAGGAGTCTGAAACATGTGTCGCTTCGCCTTCTATCAATCTCGTGGAAAAAGAGATTCAAGCTCTCGGGGAATGTGTGGCGACAGGTTGATAGCAGGTGCATGCCATGTGTTAAGATTGCTGGTGTGCTTTGTTAAAATGAGGCGATTAACCTCCCGCTGCGTGCACGTAGGCTTTATGGACTATCGCGATTATATGATATGGGTTTTTGTGTGTTTTTTCGGTTATTGCTTTGGTGCCTATGTAACTAACTCTTCTAGAAATGAAAGTTCAGTTGTTAGATAGCGCTCGTGTCGTCTCGTGTTTCCTCCTCTACGTCCTGTGTTTCGCGCTGCTTAAAGATAAATCCATTCCAACTCGCCCAGTTTTCTGTACTCGTTATCCTTGGTGACTTATACAGCCGGCAGTTGTGAGTTAATGGGCGCCGGGAAAGGGAAAGTTACAACGATTGGCGTGCGCACAAGTCCGGAGAATTCAAGAAAAATAGAGAAAGGCTAATTTCGAGTTTAAAACGGCACAAGACATCCCCTGGTAATGCTGCGGTTGGATCTCTAGTTGCGAGCTGTAAATTTCTTGATGAATTTTAACGCATTTCATGGTGTTACCTCCACTGAATGCTTGTTTTATGTCGCTTGAAGTCCGTTTGAACATATGGCACCAATCTGAATCTCAGGTTGAGTATCTATCAGTCCATCCAGTTTAACCTTCAAGAGAGAAAGAAAGGAATGAAAGTAAGGAGGAAAGGCTGAAGGAAAAAAAACAGAAAAGAAAGAGAATGGCTGAGAGAAAGAAGGCCTTAAGGTGCGGCGACGTACTGTAAAGCAAACTGTGGCCAAGGCGTTATGAACCAATGCACTGACCATTAAGGACAGCCGCATAAAAGTATCTCGCCCCCTTTCGGTGTTAGGGCCATCAAATAATGGTAATAGAACGCTATTTTCATATATTCCTATCAGTTAATGTTGAACAATACTCAGAATTTCAAATCAACGAGATTAGCTTTTCTATTTTTCTGAACGCCAAGCATTTCAACTCTTACTATCACAGCTTAATTGGCACGAGAACTAACAACGCTTTCAACCAGCTCCTAGTAATCGTAGCTGAAATTCTTAACACTGATGCGAGATAGGTTATCGATACATGCGCAAGCTTCTCTCGTTCTTCATACGGTCAACGAAAACGTACTCCTACACAACGATTTACAGAGCTTGAGTGTGTGCAGCAAAATAGCATAAGCTCACAATTAAAACCCCTTCAGGAAGACAGCTGCCATTTGTGAGGGCTTCAGGCTTTAATCATTGGGCGAAATACGCGTATAAAAGTGCGAAACCGCGCCAGACATAAATGCGTTCAGCCTGGCGTCACTCCGACATGTGATATCTACGCCTCAAAGCCGTTGGAAGCCGGCTGCTAATCCTATAAAGCAGCGGCCTTGCGGTTGTGGTAGCGTAGCGCAGTCTCCGTTCCTGGAAAGTGTTCCGAAATCCTTCCCTGTAACGAGGAGCTACGCTGCCTGCTCGTTAGCGCGACGTCTAAGCGCTGCTAAGCAGCTCGAGACAACCGTTGTTTAAACATTTTTTGAATGCGAAACATTTCAGCTGGTCGGAGGCATTTGGCCTTTAATGAAACACGTCGAACGACTGGGAAAGACGACGCCCGGATGCCTCGGCTAATGCTAATGCGCCCTTCGTCTCCGGCGCGGCGCTTCCGGAATCGTCGCAGTGGCTGGATTTTCGTTAGTACGGTTGATATTTTCGTGAACGTTGTGCACAGGCGGGTTTCCCGGGGCTGCAGCGCTTTGAGAAGGTCGCGCCGCCTATCACTCGGCGCGATACTGACCAAAGCAATGTGGCAGAATTCTCAGAAACTGCTGTGGTTGTTATTAGTAGCTGTTTATTAATCAAAATAACAATGGAAGGAAAAGATGTCGCTAGCCGCGGCATCTGCCATCGGAACCTGAAGCACCTGAGCTGCGACTAGCGGAAATTAAAGGACAGGGAGAGGGAAAGAAGGGGGGATATAGCAAGAAAGGATAGGTGTAGGGGGTAATATACACTATGTACAAATACAGGATATGGAAAAACATCTAGGGTGCTGCACCGCGCATGGTTGCCAGGAGTACAAAAACTGGCTGCTTCATATAAAATGGTTCTTGACTGGCTCGCGCCTGTCACTACGGCAGCCGTGGTAGCCTTAGTGACCGGATATGGTAGCACGCTAAAAGAATTATTCTTGAAATAATATACTAATATGTGGAGCCCTCGGCACTTAGTTTCAAGCTGACATATTTGAAGAACAAATGAACAGGATATAAGTAAAACGAGAAGCGTTGAAAGTGAAGTAAGGATTTATCACTTTGAGGGTCCCCGTCTCTGTAAACCGTTTCCAGCCATGTTTTTTTTTTTTTTTTTGTCTCACCATTGCTCTAATGTGGCTGTGAAAACCCTTCCCAGTTACGGAGACTCCTCTCTCCATCTCGGCTACGTCTGACGTCTTGGAATATAAGTTTCGCTCTTCGTGCCACATCGGTCAAAATTAAATTCATCAAGAAAAATATTAGCACTTATTTGGCTTTACGCTAAGCACACTGTGACCTTGAGTTGCGTCCAATTTCACGGATGTCAGCAGAGTGCCAACATATTAACTTATCAAGCCGTGCGCCGGCACTGCACGCCACCTGATTTAACGACACCTCCCTGCCGATCAATTTGAATATAAACAAGAGGTAAGGGTTCGTGCATGCGCACTGCTGTGCCCCGTGGCACACTTCGCAGTGAGGTACAGCGAGCCTAGCCACATATTTCAGAAGTATTAAATCTCGGCGGGTACATCCCGGATAGACATCATGAAGATGTGTTGCACCGCACAGGAACCTAACCACGTGTATGTCCGTCTCATTGTTCCACGCAGCATTCACCCACTTTATGCGCTAGCGACACGACAGTAAACACTTAGATTTCACGATTACAGCACCGTAAAAGCAAGAGTCTGAGGACGCAAACTAATCTGTTTCCCAGTTTGCGTTCGTCCTCGAACTATACACGCGTCATGTTATGGTTGTAAATCGTTTAGCACAGCTAAACGTCAACTAAACAAGCGTGAAACGATATGAACAGCTTGCACAGTTTCTTGACTGAACCGTTAGGTGTTAAAACCCGCGACACGTATACAAATAGAATACACTTAACACTTACGTTCAAGACGAAGTAACAGACGCACGCCGTCACACCGACCTTGTTCCCGAAGCGACGCCGGAGGTACTGCATACAGAGCGAGGTTTGGTTAAGCTGTAAGCTAAGGATAATCCAGGCACACAGAGATTAAGTCAAAATGCGGCGCCCTGCCTGCGGGCTTGACAGGGGCGGTCAGCATACCGCGCAGTAAAACGGCACGTAAAAGACAGCAGCAAAGGGAACTACGTACCTTGCTTGCTTCGTAGACACCGGAGCACATAAGGCGACACAACAGGGCAGACTTATTGGGAAGTTGGTGGGAAGGGGGAACTAGACGCCCATTTTTGTCCGAAAGAAGAAATACGAGGCTGAAATGGGACCGCTCACACCCTACAACCACCATTATCAACCCATAAATCCACTCCTGCGACACAGGCGCCTAAGTGCCGCAGAGCCAGGCGAAGCATGCCCCTAACAGTCACACAGCAAGGTGACACAGCCTCTCTGTTTTCTTCCGCTTTAAAAAAAAATGTTTATCTGTTTTTAGAAGTGGTCTACACTACTTTGTTTTCAAAGGTATGAGGTCTCTTTGACGGACATTTCTTCCGCTAACTTATCGCGTAAATTAACGCATTTTTCGTGCGCCGCCCGCTTTTATGTTACTAAAAACATTTTCGTATGAGGTCCGGAAGTTGAGCTTCCTTTCTCAAGCTCCCAGCGTTCAGCAGTCGTTCGCTTTTTATTGTGCTTGAAATGTGCCCGTGCTCCTCCAAGAACTGAACTGAGAGCTATCTTCTTTAGAGGTTTGTACATCCACAGTTCAATCTGCCCCCCCCCCCCCCCCCCCCAAGTGCTGATGACTGTGTATTATCAATGGGCTAGATACTCTGACACTCTAATTGAGGTGTAAAGGTAGTATACAAACATTAACGCTCCTTCCTATCAGCTTTGTACACGAAAGCCTTACGGGGGGCAGTAGTTGTGGCGGTGAAAAATTGTATCGTCGGTGCTCTCAGTCCGGGGCAGTTACAGCAGATAGGACTGACAGAGTTTTAGCACTGGGGCTCTCCGCGTATTCCCAGCCACGAAGAGCCCCTCTCCGGCATAACAGCAAACCGTTGCATCTCAAAGTAATTATTTTTTTCGCGCTTGTTTTATAAAATAAAGATATAAAAGCAAAACAAAAACAAGCAAATCATTTGTTTCTGACTCGTTTGAGGGAAGGAAATGTGGTACCATGACTGCCCTGCAGCTCTATGGGAACTCAGCAGCGCGTCTTTGCTAGGCTTGACAACTGTAGAAATCTAAATGCAGTGTAGTTTTGAGATCTCCCCATTATTATCGCTGGAACTCGGTGGTGCATCAAAGCTGCGAAAAAGCTAATGCTTCGCTTCAGAAATTTGCAGTTTAAGGTGTATCCAGACGGCGGGCCATGGACTGGCCCGCGGACCGGTCACGTGGGGTCGACCGCGCGTGGCCCGGCCGGGTCTGGCCGGCGACAGCGTCCACACGACGGACCAAAAGAGCAGACGACAAGGCGGGCCAAGCCTCTGTGATCAGCCTGCAGCAACGCTCGTCTCACGCTTCGACATTCGGCGGCGAGAACAAGCGGAATCCGCGGCAGAGACCCGCTAAATACCCAGCAGAAAGCTCGATCGGTACGAGACAGATTTCTGCCGCGGTGAGGAGAAAGTTGCAATCCCACGGCGGAAAACATGGTGGCGCGCTTCCAAGCAGGACCGCTCGCTTCGGACTGGATTCATCGTTGTTACTGCCTTTTCTGTTGCGTTCACTGGCAATAAAAGGCGCACCCATTTCTCGCTTGGTCTCACCTCGCCTATAAGAAGACGTATGAGTGAAACGTTTGCTTTATTTTTTATTTAGAGTGACGATTGTGCCCCTTCTAGGCTTAAGCGGAGCGTACGTTTGTTGACAGAAATAGTTACCAGACCTAACAACTAGAAGGCGCCACAAGGCTGAGTGTATCATTTCATCTGTGTTTGCATACGCTGAACTAAATGTGGGAAATGTGAGAAGTGCTGTAACGCCCCGAAAAATACCTGCGTTTAGCCTACATGATAGTGCATACGCTTATGGCTCGTAGACAGCGTCAATTGTTCTTTTCTAACCATATCTGTGTACGTCGCGAGCGCCGACGTTGCTACTAATTTCGCTCGCTCTCGCCGCCGAATGCCCGATTATGAACGAGCCATCAAGCTGTACTAAGGCTAAAAAGTAAAACGTAGCGTCGTCCGATCACGTTGACATGTTAACAGTGGAAACAAAACTACTTTCGCTGGTGTCGCCTCGACTGCCGGGAGCGCCGAGCCGGGAGAGACCAGTGTGGTGTAGTTGCCAGACTCGATGTGTGCGAGTAGGCTAAAAAGTCCGTGGTCCGCCGCCAGAAAAAATGCTCTCGCATTTCTCGCGCGATCCGGCCCGCGGACCATGCGCGGACCTCGCAGACCGGAAGTTAAACACCACGTGACCGCTAGTCCGCGGGCCAAAACAGGTCCGTGGTCCGTCGTCTGGATACACCTTTAGGAGGAACGGAAACTCAAATCCCAAAGAACTGTTTTCGTTCTGCGCGCCTGCTCTAGTGTAATGAAAGGGCACTGGACCATGAGCCAGTAGAATACTGAAACACATCAGAAGGATAGGTAGATGGAAAGCCGTAACATGCATATTTCTCGAAGCATTATTTCATGAAAAATGAAGGCAGTGTGAGTGTAAGTGACAGGCCTGTAGCTATCTATGGCAGTGCAAGGTTTACTTTAGTCAATGGTGTGATTCCATGCAAGGCCGTTCTTATCACTGTGATATCTTTGCTGTTCGTCGCTGACGCACTGCAAAGTGCAAATACATGTCCGCGTCTGCATAAGAATGCCACGGGCGAATAAAATGAAAGTTCGCTTGGAAGCGGCGCGCACTGTCCAGTCGGCTTTTGTCGGTGGAGTCATTTTTTTTTTTTCGCGCTAAAAAGCATAATGAACCTCCAAGTCGCCATACGTTCTCTGCTGATTGGCCCGCATGTTTTGCAGAAAATGGCACATCTCTGAACATAGTTAAGCGCTTCGAATTCGTGCCATCGACGGGTCAAACGTGTTTTCAGCTCATTCGCTCGCCCGGGAAAGCTGCCGTTCTGCTCAATGAGCATGTCGAGCCTGCATTCAGACGTGTCGAAAAGTGCCGAAGGAAAAATTTCCATTCCTTTTCCACATGCTGCCGGCACTGGAAGGGATATCGCTGTCATCACCCACTGTTGCCAGGGCACCGAGTATCAATGTCTTGATTGAATTTCACAGCGGTGGCCTTACAAAGGCTGTACATGTCCTTCAGAATGCTTAAAGATGCGAAAGCAGCTGTTTAAAACGCTTATAATTTTTTATTTAGATTTTTCATGCGTGCTATTTCAGCAGTTGATTTTTTTTTTCAACTAGGCAATTCTTTAAGCTTAATAACAGATACAGCGGCGTTGAGAAGGCAGCGATATGGGGAACACTTAACGTGCCCGTTGCGCTGGGATTGTTATTCAAAGGTATGTTTTTACCTTCCAAGACCGTCCAGTGATTTTATAGTTTTGTAGGCTAGAAAAGCTTGATCCTCCCCTGAATAGTAATCCGCTAAATCGCATCGTTATCCGCGTCTAGAAACCTTCGAGAATGACGTCTCTCAGCACATCGCCGAATCGGCTGTCCCGCGCAGCCGTGAGCACCCCAGGAACACAGAACAAAGCTTCCAAGTGGTGTGATCGAGCAACTAATATGACAACACAGGAAGAGCCCGGAGCGCATGACAGAAGAAGCAATGTCACCACCACTTGCTGCGAAACCAATGCTCCTTGATCAGCGTACAGCACGACGCTACGGCTTCTTCACGTAGAAGCAGTTGCGGTTGCTTGCTTTTCCAAGTTGCCTACCCGTTCGGAGGAGCTGATATCATAGCAACATAGGACCACCCATCTGACTGAAAATACTGTTCCGAGGTGGGACAAAGGTACGTTATAAAGCACCCTGCAGGAAGAGTGCGCACGGTCTTAAAGCTTTATGTTGCATAGCTAAGAGGAAGAGGTAGAGAGGAGGACCGCAGGCTAGTGAGAGGATTCTAAAAGGTACACTCAACAGTAAGTAGACTTTCAACAGACCTCCACGTGCATCCCGCTGCAAATAAAGAGGCGTGCTCGTGCGAGAACTCACCTCGAAGACGGAGGTGACCCTGAGCCTGTAGATGACGGGCACCACTACTTGGCCGATGAAGGGCACCAGGAACATGACGGTGAACGAGGCCCAAAGCAGGTGCAGGCCGTAGCGGTAAAAGTGCGCCGTCAGTCCCACCAGGCCGACGGCCGTCACGAGGGACGCGAGCACGGAGAGGGACAGCGGCAGCGCGCCCAGACTGCGGCCGCCCAGAAACGCCTCGCCGGAGCCGCCGTCTCGCGCGCGGCGGCTGAAGGAGAAGTACAGGCCGACCAGCACGTTGGCCAGCATGAGCACGCCGAACACGGCGTACTCGGCTGTGTGCACGCTGGTCGCCATGGGGATGCCTCTGCTGCTGTTGCGCTTCCCACTCGACTGGGCCTCTTCTTCCCGTCGAGCTGCTGTCGGTCTACACCGGCGGAGGCCTTTTTGCTCAGTGCGGGTGAGGCTTTATGACCTAGCCCTGCGAAGGCGAATGGGCGCTGGTCATTCAGCGCGTAATTTTGTTTTAAACTTCCTTCATCT